>NW_026557876.1:7138212-7250206 GCF_026930045.1 Uloborus diversus | reverse complement strand
AATTCACCATGTCAAAAGTATAAGGGGTCCTAAAGGGGATTCATAAATGCTCATGATAAAAGATTTACATAGTTCTGTGAATCTGTGATCTACAAAAATACATTTCAACGAGTCTCAAACCTGTAAATCAGTCACTGCATTCCGCTATAGAAGCCTCCAAATTATTGTGGGCCTAGGGCATCAATTTCAGTTAGTCACGCCCTGGTTGTTTTTGAAAATTGCATTAACTTTGTATTTACATACAACACAAAAAGTTTTTGCGAGTATGTGTGCTACAAAATACCTCCCTCAAATGACACTGGTGCTATATTCAGTAATTTACCGCCCTATAGCCAGGGCTAAGGCAGAAATACGTGAAATACACCGCCAGCTCAGTCAATTCCAGCCAAGGACTGCAGTTTCGTGCTTATTAGCACTCGTCAGCCCGGCATAGGACTAACCGAGCTGGAGGCGGAAAACCTCTTAAGGAAGCCAAGAGAGCCAAAC
This sequence comes from Uloborus diversus, assembly GCF_026930045.1. Taxonomy (NCBI): domain Eukaryota; kingdom Metazoa; phylum Arthropoda; class Arachnida; order Araneae; family Uloboridae; genus Uloborus; species Uloborus diversus. The sequence continues at coordinate 7,249,720 of NW_026557876.1, read as the reverse complement.
ATCATCATTGCTAATTCTATGTTAGCTACCAGTTTGTTTGGCTCTCTTGGCTTCCTTAAGAGGTTTTCCAACTCCAGCTCGGTTAGTCCTATGCCAGACTGACGAGTGCTAATAAGCACGAAACTGCAGTCCTCGGCTGGAATTGACTGAGCTGGCGGTGTATTTCATGTACTGGTGCTATAGTTTGCCACTTATTACAGCCATGGATGTAAGAGGAGGGTCATGGGGGTCATGACCCCCCCCCCCCCAACCATCATCAGTTATATCCATCCACATTGTGTTTAAACACTGAATAAAAGGTAAACTATGTCAGTAGTTTTTTCAATCAATTGATTATTTTTAACGCTTTCAAATCTGACTTATTTCGACCGCATATCTCCCTCCAGACTGGGGTTTTTTGGCACTTTGGATGATTTTTTAAAAAATACTTGTATTGGAAGATGTGTATTTTAGTGACTGTTATTGTATTACCTGCTTTCCAAGATGTTTTCTTTCGTTATGAAGGAACTATTTGACTGAAATAAAAATCAATTTTTAGTAAGAAATTGTCGAAAAAAGCATATTTGAAACTAAAAAAAAAGTTCCGCATAGGAAAACATCATTTTTAACCATAAAAGTTTACCCAGACTTAATCAAAAACTTACCTAAATCTTAAACAAGTATCTGAAAATAGGTTTAATTTGAAAATCAACATTATTTAATGAAATTTGCCTTTGTATGGTACATTTCAAAGCACAAATTCGAATTTAAACCCCCTATTCTATCTCGATTCATGTACTTATTTCTGCCTGGTGCTGTCATCTATATCTATATTTTTTGAAAGTAAAAGGTTTGTAGATACAGTAGAAGACCGTTATAACGCTGACCTATATAACCCAATTCTCTATTAACCGCACTACTTTTCAAAAGTAAACAATAGGTTTTGAAGTTTAAAAAATCCCTCTGTTTTGCTTTGCAAATCTAAAAATTATTAGGCAAATTAAATTTTAAAAGTTTTTCATCTTTCCATTTTATTTCAAAGTTTTTAAATTGAAAATTAGTACTCATAGTAAACAGAAAATACCAGATGGCTCTTGAAAATGCAGCTGTTATACAAACCATGAAGCTAGCAGAAGTGCTGAGAGAAGATTTTGCTTGTGAAACATATTTATTTGTGAATAACTAATTGTAATATTGGTGCTTTAATACTCATTGCAGATAAAACTCATTCTGAAGTGCTAATATATAGATATATTCTGAATATTAGTTTCAAAATTTGAAATGATCTATATAACGCAAAAACCTGTATAACGCAAAAGCTCTGGTCCCAAGGTGTGCGTTATAACGGTCTTCTACTGTAGTATCTAGAAAGGTTAGAAGCATATAGAACTCATACTTTTATAGTTAAGCAAAGAAAAATTTGACCCCAAGAGAATCTCGGGTTTAGTTCCCTTCACCAAAAACGCAACCCCAGTGACACTCGGGCATAGGCCTCAAAGTGTTAAAAGTAAGTATTTGAAATACTACTTTTTTTCAAAGCTTATGAAATTAATTTGTAATGTTTATGCCTATTAGAGGTCTTATTTCTAACCAATTTGATATTTTTTATTGACACCCAAGCAGTTTCAGACATTTTCCGTACCCAAAAACGCTGGTTAACTCATGTAGGGGGGGGGGGTGTCATTTTTTAGCATGACCATCCCTAACCTGGTAGTCTGAATCCGCCCTTGACTGTATATAGTTACGGCAAAGTATAAACATATACCTTATTACCTCGCATTATCTGGCATGCCGTAACATTCAGAGGTCACCAGATTTTCAAAAACACTTGCCTGGTCCTTTCCGGCATGACAGAAAAATCGAGGTTATGAAAAAATAAGAAAAAAAATAAAATAATTTGAATTTTGACATCTTGAATTTAAATTATGTTTTTCGCAATTACGAGTGTGTGTATGTAGGCGTGTGTTTGTGTGTGGGGGGTATGTGTGTTTGTGTGTAGGGGGTATGTGCATGTGTGTGTAGGTATATGTGTTTGTGTCTGTGTGCTGGCATAAATGTGTGGGTAGTTGTGTGTATGAATGTGTGTGTTGGGGGTATGTGTATGTGTGTGTATGCAAATGTGTTTGTGTATGTGTGTGTACGCATATGTGTTTGTGTCTGTGTGCGGGCATGAATGTGTGGGTAGTTGTGTGTATATGTTTTTTTGTGTGTGTGTAGGTGTATGTGTGTGTTTATGTGTGCATGTGTGTGTGTAGTTGTGTATGTATGCGGGTGTGTGTAGGACATGGATGCTTTTTGCTACAGGAGCAGCATTGTGAGGGGGCCGGTCGAAGGTGATGCTGCAGAGTGTGGCTGGCGGGAAAATAAAATCAGCCTAACGCCAAAAAACAGTCAAATGAAAGCAATAAGCAATCGTGATTGCTCAAAAATTAATACTAAAAAAAACATGTGTTCAGCTTAGAAATGAATATAAGTTTTATACTTATCTTATTAGTATTAATAAACAGTTTAATTTTGTAAAGATATTTACTAACAATGTCATTTGTTGTTTTAAAAAGAAAAATATTGTTTAATGACGAATAATTTTAAAAAAATTAAATTAAAACTAAGTAACCAAACAATTAAGCCGTAAGTTACCACCCCTAAACCAGTGCTAAAGAATTTACCATAGCTATTCAATAAATAAAAATAAACTTACCTCTCTAAAAGAACCTAAACTAATATATTTAAAAAAATTAAGAACAAATCACAGTAACGATGATTGCTTCTGAAATGATTACTTTATTGGCATATAATTAAATCTGTTAATAATGATCTACCATAAATAACAAGCACATATTATGTGCAATGCACAATTTTTTTTAAAGCAGGTTACTTTCGGGATTTATTAATTTTTTCCTTACAGTGGTTTGCTTTCTGATCGGAACTAAATGGGGAAATTTACTTTTGTTTTGTTGCAAAATAAACCCTGCATTATCCGGCATGCCAGAAAATTTGAACTTCCCGGCATACTGGTCAACCTCTCTTTTTTCCGGCATGCCGGATAATGCTGTTATCCGACGTGTTAACCGGGATACGCTCCCGGTTAACACGCCGGGGCATGTCCCGGTTAATTCAACATGCATAGTGCAGCAATGCCCATCGAGGGGGGGGGGCATTGTTTATGTACAACATTAAAAGTTTTCGTGTGGTATTACATACTACAAAATACCGCCCCATGTGACATCCGTGCTAGGAATACTACTAAATATAATTACGATAGACATTTAACTCAACATGCAAGGGTGCCCACCTAGGGGGGGGGGTCATGGTGCAGCCTGCACCATTGAAATTTTTAAAAGACGTGTTTTGGAGGGTATTTTTTACTTTTCTGGGGGGGGGGGGGGCTCTTGCTTTTGGGGGGTGCAGGGTTGGGTTTTTTGCCGGCAAAAAGGTATTTTTACCGGGACAGTGGAAAAAAACCATGGCAAAAATGGAAAAAAACAGCAAAAATGGAAAAAATGGCAAAAACCTAGTTGCAAATAAAGCAGCATTGTATTGTTAATCAAGAAATAGTTACAATATAATATAAATAATGCACTTTAATATTTTAGTTATGTCCCTTCATGTTACTTCTAATTTATAAGGTGAAAAATAAATTAAAAACAAATGTTGGGATTGGAAAACTTAAGATTTTAAATGTTTGCTAAAACAATTTTTTCAGAATGAGCCAATTCCTTCAATGCTGAAACAAAGAATGTTTCCTTAAGCTTAGTAAATTAATACAAAGATTGAATTCTAATTATATATATATATATATATATATATATATATATATATTTAATTAATCACTTTTTTTTTGATCCAACTAAGATTTTTAAGCTATTTAATTAATAACAGAATATTTACTTGAATAAAGAAAAATATTAACTTTTCCTCACTAAAGAAATAATGCATTTTTTCTCACTTACTGGGAAAATGGATAGCCAAGAGAAGAATTTAAAAAGAAGAAAAAAAAGCTGATCAATATGCGCATTCTATATTCACTCTACTTTTTAGTAATACTAGCTCACTCTACAGAAAATGGCAAAGCCTTTTATCAATTATCAGTAAGAAGTTACCTCTGTGGGTTCAATGCCAATGTGTTGTTTGGCGTAATGACTCACATGAATTCTTTGGTATGAGGAAGGAAGGGATTATCTCTTCAAAATGTGTGTGTGTGTGGGGGAGGGATGTTCAGTTCGTTTTTTGTTTGAAGGTCAGTTGAATAGAAGCTTTTGATTTGAAGGTCAGTTGAAAAGGGGCCTATCAGGGAAGGGGCAGTTGAAAGATGACCTATTTGTTTGTTTGAACTAGAAGGACCAGTTTTAGGAATGAAGATTATTTCACTAACTTAAAAGGAAAAAAAAACTGTCCTTAAGTTGTTAACACAAAATCTATTTTTGCCACTTTGGCAAAAACCTATTTTTGCCGGGCGGTAAAAACCGTGGTTTTAGCCATGGTTTTTTCCACCCACGGCAAAAACTTGCCAACCCTGTGTCTTTGCAATATTTAGGGGGTGCGTCCTTACGCTCAGGGGAGAGCACTCCTGCAACATGCATTTTACAGCAGTGCTCTCCAAGAGGAGGGGGGGGGGCACAGACTGCCATCCAAATTTTTAGGGGAAGTTGTTTTTAGGGGTATTTTTTTTTATTTTAGAAAGGACTCCCAATTTTTGAGGGGTCATCATGGTATTTTAAAAGGTTGCACCTCTTGGTTGGAAGGGGGGGGGGGATGTGCTTATTATAAATCTTAAAATACAAACTAATTCCTTTAGCATTCATGACGTTGTTTCTATCTTAAGTTCTTTCTCAAAACTTAATTGTTAATTTCATTGTTAATAACTTAAATTTTTTTCTGATTTTAGACCAATATGGACTTACGGATGATGAATTTGACAAAGTTGACTGCAGATGAAATGATAAAAATATGTATGAAAAAGCATATTTACCTCAACTTTTTTAGAAAATCTTACATACAACAGAATCCTATTTCTCGGGCTTTATAAGCTAAGATAGGAAGAAACAAACAATTAATACAAAATAGAAAGATTGTAATCATGTTTCACGAAGAAATATCAAAAATTTCATCCGTATCATAATACTTTGATTCAATTTGAGAACATGTTCAGAAAACATCTAAATTGGGACATAATAGTAGTATATGAAAGTATTACTGGACAATTAGTTTTGATAAGAAGTGAAGCAGGGTTTCCGCTATGGTCGCATTTTTCGCATAATGCGAAAACACTATCTGAATTGCGAAAATAAAGCAATGCATTTTCGCTTTTTTGCTCAAATAAAAAATAAATTATTTTTTTAAATAAAGAAGAAATGTATGAGCCTAGAGAGGAAGCGTGCGTGGCGATAATCAACTTAAACTTTTTTAAATCTTAGCTGAGATGTTTAAACTACAATTGAGTTCAATAACTATTAGTCTTATCCAGCATTATGTCCCCCCAAAAACTGCTTTATTAGGAGGAGGTAACTGCAACGTTCTAAACACCAATCATGTTTTCTTTTTTTATTTTATGTTTTGAAAGAACTGCTGTTGTACTTATTTCTTCAAGGATGTCACAAATGAAATATGAATTTTATTTTCAACTGGAGATGAAACACACTGAGGCATATATAAATATATAAGAATGTGTAACATTTTAGCATTTTGCTAACATTTTTCCATCAATTTTAGCTTTTATGCTAAAGAACTTTTGAACCCAGCTTAAACCCTGAAGTGAAGTCTGACCTTGAGAGCATTTATTTCGCCTTAATGGAATTCACTGAAAAGAGGATGCATTACTCACACTGAGTTTAGTTGGGTTACTTTCTCAGTAGTATTGAAAAGATTAAAAGTGTTTCAACTCAGCATAAATAACACATTCATGGGGGGGGGGGGGGGTCATGAAGATTGAAGTCAGAGTGAAATTTTTAGGTGGGGTTGTTTAGAGGGGTAATTCCCCCCTTTATTTGGGGGGGGGGGAGGTCCTTTGTAGTATTTCTTGATTTTTGTATGATGAAAGCATATACTAAATGAATTAAAGCTGTAATTAAGGCAAGCAATTTCTCCTGGTATTTTTTTCTCTCCATAAAATATGGTTAACTGCATAGACATAAAAAAGGAAAAATAAAACAAAATTTTTTATTTATTTTTTAAGCCAAAATTGCCTGTTTTTTGAGACCCATGTATGTTTTTATGTTACAGGGGTGTCCATCTAGGGGAGTCATGGCGCAGACTGCACCGCTGAAATTTTTATGGGGGTTGTGATATTTAGGGAGGTGCACTCTTGCTTTTAAGGGGGTTGGCACCCCTGTATGTTATTACCTTAAATTTTTTGAAAGATTATACAAATACAAAAGTGACGACCAGCAACAGGTTCTGGGCCCAGCTAGACTGATCCTAGTCAATTTACAATCCCCAGTGAAGATCAATGGCCCTCTTAAAACTATCTACTCCCGTGCTCATTACCACCTCTTCCGATAAGCTGTTCCGAGGTTCCACTACCCTGCTACAATAATAATTTTTCCTAACATCCATGTTAGCCTGAGATTTAAGTAGCTTAAAACAATGACCCCTTGTCCTGTTTTCAGTGCTTAACTTTCGCCCCGTAACATGTTTCATTTTAATAAATTTAAACAACTGAATCATGTCCCCTCGGTCTCTTCTTTGCCCCAGACTGTACATTTTTAGCCTTCTAAGCCTGGAATCATAATCTAAGTGGAAAAGTCCATTTATTAGCCTTGTAGCTCGCCTTTGAACCCTTTCCAATACATTAATGTCTTTCTTAAGATAAGGAGACCAAAACTGAACAGCATACTCCAAATGGGGTCTTACCAAACTTCTATATAAGAGCAGAAGAACTTCTTTAGATTTGTTTGAAATAGATCTATTGATAAAACCAAGCATCTTATTGGCTTTGTTATTAGCAATGTTGCACTGTGTTAGCTGAACTTTAAATCCTGACTTATTAAGACCCCTAGATCAGTAACTTTGTCTGCCTGACTAATGGGGACCTTATGGGGAGGAGGGGGAAATTGATCCTCTAAAATAATGAGCCTCAATGTATAACTGGAAATATAGAAATTTGGAGAAATAATCATTCATAAATAACAGGGACCAAACCACACCAATATTTCCTCTGAAATTCAACAAAATTATCCAGTGTTTTAACACAAGAACTATGGAAGGGGTACATGGGCGCCCATATGCAAAATTGTAAGGGGGGGGGGGCTCAAATATTTTAACAATGGTTTAGCAGGATATTTTCCCCATGGAAACCGATTTCAGGACAGATTAGAGTCATAAAAATTTGACATTTTTAATAACTTATTCGTTAACAGCTGGAAAAGAAATGTTTTTACATTTTTGCAAAGAAAAAAGTACTAAAAGCAAGGAAATTCTAATTTGTAAGGGGGGCCCAAACCCCCTTGCCCCCTATATGGGCGCCCTTGAAGAGGTCATTTTGACCCTAAACCAAATTTGTTTGCTAACTGCTTTTCTGTATCTTCAGTTAAAGCTGAATTCTGCCTTGACTTTTCCTAAATCATTGAGCTTTTTCATAATATAAAGTTTTCAGTGCTAAACTACTTTTTGAAATTTAAAACTGGTCTGATTTTTTTTTTTAAAAAATAGAAAAACATGAATAAATGAAAAAAAAAAAAAAAAAATCAGGCCCATCATTTAGAGGGGTGATATTGCTCAGATGACTTTGAAAAATTGATGTATATGAAAGCGTTCCTGTTTTTTTGTTTACTAATAAAATTTGCTTTGAGTACACATGCTTCACCCTTCCCCCCCAACCTGAAAAAATTTGAAATGATGTGCAAGAGAAGAATATGGATGTGTTACATATCTTATAACAAAACCAAAGCTGTAAGATTTTTTTTTTCTTTTTTCAACTACAAAATAGATTTTTTTAAAAAAAGGAAGCTTAAAGTTAATTTCAATTTAATTGAAAATCTGAACTTGAAGTTTGGGGAGCAAAACATCACAAACTAAACGCATTAAGGAAGATTTTTTTACATAAAAAGTTAAAAGTAAGATTTCAGAAATATTTTCCCACTGCCTCTATGTTGACCCATTCAAAGAAAATCAATCTAGAGGTGAAGAATTGAAAAAGTTGTCCTTTTATTGAAACCGGTAATTTTTGGGTTGGATTATTATATTCTTTCTCAAGCTGAAATTTTATTCAATTTCTCATTAATGAACAGATCAAAATGGTACAGAGAAAGGGAATATGAAATAAATTTTGAGAATATTTGAATTTGAAGAACAAACACAAGGAATCTAATGCTAATAAATAAAAGCAAAGAAATATTTACATAGGCTTATATCTATTAAAAGGATTCGATCGAAAACGCACTGGTCACCATGGCAAAGAAAAGAAGTTGCCAAATTGAATTATTTCATTATTGACAAACACAGAGAATTAATTAAAAAAAAGACTTAAAAACGTTTCTAATGTTTTTTTTGAAAGAAAAGCATTTCTTTTACAGATTTTACTTAGATTGTCTGAGAAAATGCATTTAAACTATTAAATGATTGAAAGCACCATATTATTGTTTCGTTTTTCCAAATAAGTGGCTCATCTGCTAGCAGTGGAGTTAAACCGATGTCCTGTAACTGTAACTTTACCTATTGTACTTAATTTTCGTTTTTGGTTACAAGTCAGCGGGTTTAAGATCCTATTAATTTAAGTATCCAAAAATGGTAAGACGTCTGCACTTTGTTTGTCAATTGTTTTATCATTTAATTCTTTATTGCATTTTAATTTGATTTTGTACTTTTTGTTTGACACATGTCATCTAACTCTAAATGACAGACAGTATCCTCATGTGGAAGCCAAATTAAGCCGTCACACATCTGTAGCCATTACTAGTTATCACGAATATAAAATCAATTTGATCTTATTTTTTCAGTATGTGATGAATAATTTATGCTAACACTAATCTTGTGTTGCATATGATTCAAATGAGTATTTAACATTTAAAAACTGATCTTTTGATCAATCTTTTACAGGCCCGTTTTTTTAGAGAACAAGACATCGATGGTAAGTACTTTAAACTTTTTTTCTGTCAAATTTTGAAAGATGCACTTAAATTTGCTATCTCTAAAAAATGTTATTTAAGTTTGAAAAAGCATTTACAGGTTTGAAAGTATACAAACTTGTCAGAGGTATTTTAATTGCAAAAATGTAGTACAAGTACTTGTAATTGATTATTTATTTGCTTAAAAGTAAGTGTGGTTGTGTAATCCACAATGATGGCTGAAAATGAAACATGGTTTCTTGATAATTCCGTTATTTTCTTTTCTGATATGGTCAGCTCAGCCAGAATTTCTTTAGGAAAGGGGATCCGTCCTTATATGATGTTTATTATTTAGGTGCTCGGTTTGACATTATTTCTCAAAGCCAATTGTTCTGCGGGATGTTTTTGATAACTTACGATGTTTAAACGAAAAGGCTAAGTTCCGTAAGTCAGTCAACAATATTACGTCCTTATACAAGCAGAGATAATACCACCAGTGGAAGATGCAGAATTAATGTCAATGTGAAGAAATGAACGTTAAAAACTTGTTTAAAAGCTTACCAAAAAATTATTGGTCCATAGAAACTAAAATAAATAAACTAACGATTTGTAAACTAATTTTCGGTGCTTCTAATGATGAATGCATTTTAATATTTTTTGTGCACCTAGTACCCAATAGCAAAGCTAAAGAGAAGCGAAATCCATCATTAACTCAATCGGAAAATCTCTTACGTGCACTATTATTTTAACGGGCTTATATTTGAATGTATATATATACAGGTAGTTATCAAAATAATGGAAACACTCTGTGACAAGTGTGTTGGGAATCGCTACTCTTGCATAAATGTTCTGTTGATAAAGGTGCCTTCTGACTCTAATCACTCACACAGGTCAATCCAGATGGTGATTAAGTTCTCTGGTCATTTCTGCTGATATCGTTCGCTTTTTAAACATTACAATCATCTTCAATACCGTTTTCTTTCACTAAGCTTCTCTTTGAGTCCACTATTTTGCTTTGCCGAGCTTATCTTTGTTATAACTCGGTAGGCCATTCTAATAATAATTATCCATTTATATGAAACCAATTTAAATAAAACAAGATGATAATAGATAAGCAAAGAGCTTACCTTCATTTGTTCATCTGTTGTTCACGTTGGGCCTTCTCTCTATAATCATTTTATATTTCTTTTAATTGTGTAGTGTTGTCATTGTTACATGCTTTATGTAGTCACTGCTCAATAATTTAACTAATAAAGAAATTAAATACATTTATTAGCTAACGTTACATCACATATCTACATGCTACGGTGGTTCGAGAGGGACTGACTGTTTTACAAAACGCGGAACAAAAATGAAAAAGTTTTGGTTTGGATTTGAAAGTTCGCGTTTCAGTTTACAGTTTTGGTTTGTGTTTAGCAAGGTTCCTCTTCAGTTCACTTCATAGATCACTATTGGAACGTCATTTCTAAGTCTTACCTCCCTGCGTGTATGCTGTCATGACTTTAGATACTGTACCTCTAGAAACACCAAGAAATTGAGATGTTTCAGTTACACTTGCTTCAGCTAGATGCGCTCCAACAATTTGGCTTCTTTTAAAATGTGAGAGGTCCGACATTTCACGCGCTTGAAAAAAATCCAAGACGTCCAGTTATTAAGCCTCTCTTCTGTCTTAAAGCAAAATGAAATTTCATTTAGTGTGGATGAAAATAAGGTGTGGCATTTATTAAAAAAACTAGTGGCACCCGTACGGCTTTGCCCGTAGTAGAAAATTAAACGGTCTTTTGGTTCGCCTGTATATTTACAAATAATGTATGATGAATTTCTTGCCAATTGGCTTACCCATGTTAAGGTGTTACGTTGTGATAACTTTGTCGTCCATCTTATGATAATTTTGCATGGGAAAATGTTCTTGAAATTGGAATAGAAAAAGAACAAAATCGAATTTTTGAAAAATTGTTTTGAGGTGCACACCCCCATGCTACAAACTAATTCTGTGCTAAATTTCATGAAAATCGGGCCGAACAGTCTAGGCGCTATGCGCGTCACAGAGATCCTGACAGACAGAGAGACTTTCAGCTTTATTATTAGCAAAGACATGTCCATTCCTTGTCAGCATTGTAGCTAATCTCCAAACAAGAAGTGGCCCATTTAAAAAATCAGCATTGATCGATAAAAATAACGGATACAATGACTGATTATGACTGGTGGGGTTCATTTTATGCAATGGAAAGTAGAGAGCATCACAGAACCAGAAATCCAGTTTATCTATATATATAAAAATGAATGTTTGTCTGTATGTCAACCATGAACTCAAAAACTACCCGGCAGATTTGGCTGAAACTTTCACCGTTTGTTATTTTTGGTACTGGGAATGTTTATAGACCAGTTCGAAAAAAATCCGATCGATCGTTCCTTTTTTATTCCAATTTAAGTCACAATCCATTGGATAAATACGAATAAAATGATCGGCTGCAGAAATTAATTCGCGTGAAAGATCTCATTGATAAGAAGTTAGCTGTTGCCATTTTTCTTGAGTTTGAACAAATGAATTCTTTCTTTATTGTTTTATGGCTTTTCATGCAACGGGGGGATTTAAAACTTTTTCTATTTGATATTTTTAGCGATGGATTGATCTTGCAAACTGCGTGAGTACAAAATTTGAGTATAGTCACGGCTTCACTTGATACATGGACCGATTATTATGAAAATTGCTATATGTATGTATTTTTCCACGGAGAAGGTGCATAATATGCTCGTTGAAGCCACTCGCCACCAGGTGGCACTGCAGGGTAGCAACTTCTGCCCCGTTCAACCGATTGTCATGAAAATCAGTATAATGATGTATTTTTTTGTTGGCGTAGCAACGCGCGTCGGGTACAGCTAGTATACTATAAATAACAACAGTCGTAGCTTCAGCTGCTGGAATAGAAAAACAATTTTCATCTTTTGGTTTTGTTTCATTCTAGCCTTCGTAACAATTTTGGAGTGAACAAAGCATCACAACTAATGTTTTTATGGCAACAATTAAATCCTCATTAAAATTAAATTGAAATTAAATTTATTTTCTTGAAAAACTTTGTATGAGTTATGATTTTTTTTTCCTTTTAATAAAAAGTTCACATTAAATATTGTTACGAGTTCAGTTGAAACTTCAAACTTTCTTTAAATGACGACACAGTTCTTGAGAAAACACAGGAGCTTTATTTCCAATTATATACAAGAAATATCCTTAGCAATTGCTAAATTAACCATAGCAATTAGGCAGATATCAATTAACTCCATAAACACAACGATCACACACGTATTCACATCAAAATACGCAATAACACAGCACAAAAGCTAATACACACTTCCAGCTGAAAGGGAGACTCCACAGTTAGAAAACAGACTCCTCCATTCACAAGACGCCTGGCGTTTTGTACCAGGCGAAGAAATATTTAGAAAATCCTAAAAATTTCTCATATTTTCTTTTAATTCCATTCACAAATCTTATCGTTCAGAAATGGGGGGGGGGGGGGACCATATACTTCAGTCGAATGTTAGGGGGTTGTATGTACATTACAAGAAACTATTTACAGGTTACGTTACTCAGATAATTTTAAATGAAAGATAATAGAATAAATACCAAATTTAGCTGAATTACAACAAATTAATCACAAAAATAATTACTACTTACAGAATTTGTAACAATATTTAATTTGTTCCTTAAAACTTCCTTTTATTTAGTTTGGATTATCCAATAACAAAAAAAAAGTGCCTTTAAGTTAAAATATAGAAATAAATATTGAAATTTAAGGGCAGTTCTCAAAAGGTGGGAGCAAACACAGACTTCAACTTTGAAGCTTCAACACCAAATAACTTTCATTTTAATTAACTCTAAAATTTTTGAGGTAAATTATAATGCTGTATAGAGACAAGAATTGACATAAATTATGGAAAAAAAGCTCTTTAAATGCCCTTAAAAAATATTTTCTTTGCTAAATGGCACAATTTTGGACATACCAAAACGTTAACTGAGCAAATGTACCATTAAAATTTTTTTTTTAATTATTTCCATACGTTTCAAAAAAAAAAAATTAAAGGCATGAATCTTACACTGAATAATTTTTTGTTAATATTTTACACAAATAACAAAAGTAAAGACAGATTATTTACTTTGTAAATGATTTTAGAAAAAAGTAAGTTTGAAATTTGATGCATGTCCAAAAGTTACGATCTTTACAATGCTATTATTTGAGAACTAAGTATATGATGTTTTCGTTTTAAAGGTATTTATCGATCCTCAGAATCAGTTTTTAATTGTTTAAAAGTGTTTTTATAAGCTTTTATGCAGTATCTTAGAAGAAAAATAATTTTTCTTAAACATACATGTGAGATGTCCAAATGGCGTTACGATCTTGACGCCGATAATTCTGTCCATTTATTCATAATTTTTTATCATCCACTGTCTTCTAACCTCAATAAAAAAGGTTATTATAATGTTATCTTCTTTAATCCATTGGTATTTTGCATAATTAATACGTTACACATTGAACAATACATAAATTACAGTAGAAACATGGCTGGTTATGATCGAACGAAAGCCATTTTGCGCGAAAATTGCCAAGCAAACCTCTGTTGGCGACAACACAGTATACGATAAGCTAAAGGTTACCAGAGGGGGATTCCAGTTTGACAAATGTAGTTAATCGTCAGCTGCACCAGTTTTGGCGACTTTATCACCTGCACTAGCAATTTTTTTTTCCCGCCGCTTTTATTATTTTAGAATTTTTTTTTTCTCTTCTTTCTTTTGGAAACATAATTTAACGATCTCCAAATAGAAATACAAATTTCTTTTTTCAATAATTTTTTTTAGACATCGTTTTAATTCTTATGACATTAGAAAAAATATTCATTATTAAAACTGATGTCACTTTTTACATTCCTTCTTAAAGCATATTTTGTTTATTTTTCCTTTAAAAATATATATGTCGTATTTATTTGTCTCTATTTTTATTCCTTATTTGTCCCAAAAAATCAAACTACAAATTTGTATAATTATTTCCATGAAGCTTTTTTCTACCTTTCATCAACTTCTTCAAAATCATTCCAAAACTTTATTATATGTAAAGAGCAGTATGTATAGCCATTCAAGTACTTCATCAATATCCTCTTTATCATTAAATTGCAAAATTCAAAAAGTAGTAAATAAAATTTTCATTGGAAAAGTTTAAAATCACATTAACAAAATGGTGAAACTTACATTATGATGATGTCCAAAATCCGTTACCCACAGGACAACAATGTCCAAAATCCGTTACCTACAGACTGCTAAATTAATTTGCTAATTAACAATTTTTAAATACCTGCTGTCTTTTCATGTTCATATATTGTGTTCTAGGTATGCATACTATAGAATAAAAGCAAAATTGATATCAAATTCGAAAATTTTTGAAATTGCTCAAAGTTAATTTTTTTGTTCCCACCTTTTGAAAACTGCCCTTAAATAGAATATTTTGTGTAGGTTTTAACTATTTAAGTAAAATATTCCATACATTGAAGTTTATTTCTTATAACAAACTGTTCCACACATTTTCCAAAAAATATGTAAACATAATAAAAGAAAATCAAATAAATCTGATTAAAATAAAAACAATCCGGTTTATTTGATTTAAAAAAAAAATGATTTTTTTCCGACCTGTTATTTAGTGTCATGAGCATATTTACTTTCTAGCAAAGTGTTTTAATTTTAATCTTAACTGCTTGGTTGTTGCAAGAAAGCAGTAAAAAGTTTGCCACAGCACAGAATTTTGCACTGATTAGTTTTTTACGAAATGAAATGAGAGAAAGATAAGCTCAACTGAACCAAGGGCTGCAACAAGACATCCATTGTGCTAATCAACTAATCCCCAAGCAAGAGTCTTTAAAAGAGATCAGCAGCTGAATTTAATGAGGATTTCTATTGTTTGATTGTATCAAGACCGAAGGTGTCCAAACCTATCACTTTACGATTGCATAAGGTGTGAACATTTTCATGATGTAAGCAGCAACTCTCACAGGTTGGTTGATGTAAGCAGCAACTCTCACAGGTTGGTTCAGTACTGACCGAATTATTAAATCGCTGAAAAAAGGATTAGGGTATTGCTTCCTGATTTCAAAAAGGAATTAATAGGTTAACATATGGTTTTTCAACTACTTGCTCTTCCACCAGTATTTATTACCTTTAAAAGGAGTAGAATGTTGAAAAAAAGTGCAGGGGGGTTTACACTTATTTTATTATCAAACAAGTTGAACTAGTTTCGTAGGTCAGTGTGTAAGAGTTGTGTGTGCAGATTATTACCCAATAATAACAGATGTTATATTTATTACATCCTACATGCCTATTTTTCATGTCTTTTTTTTTTGTAATATTGAATAATACAGTATAATGGTGACTGAAAGGTTTTATTTTATGTCTAGAGAGTACTTACCGCTAAAAAAAACGTGTTTAAACCGTCATAAATAAGTTTAATACACTCTAACTAGGAAAACTTTCGATTGTTAAGTAAAGAATCTTATTTTGCGGAAGTTCAAATGTTAGGGTCGAGTGTTTAACAGATTAACCGCAATGAATAAAGGTTGGCTAATGTTTAGGTCTTTGCAATATTTTAGTAAAACAAAATCCACCCCAACACGGCTGTAGTACCAAGAAAAAAATCCTTTGACTAATATATCCTCAGTAGTATAATCGGTATGGCAGAAAAAAGAAAGGGTGTTTCTTTTGTAAGAGTTTTTTTTTTCTTGTAGGAAAAGCAGGCATCACCAGCAACTTCCTGCCTGAAATATTGTTTCGACTCTAATGTTGTATTATTTTATAAAATATTGAATGTAACTTGTTATAATAAAATTAACAATTTTATTATATGAAGTTACTTTCCACACAACAAACCAAGGATCAAATTTGGTTTGTTGTGACAAGAATTTCATTGTAATGGAATTCAAACGATGCAATTTCAATCAAAATGTGTTTGAACTTAAATTTCGTTGAAAGAAGTATTTAGTTTCATTGATCTTTGCTGTAATGAGATTTTACTGTATTAATTTTTTAGATGTCATTTTGTGTAGGTACTTTTTGTAAAATACAATGTGGGCTGAATACAGCCCATTCATCCTTTTTTGTTTGCTTGCTGGAAAAATAGTCTAGTTCTTATAATTGTTTACCTTCTTAGTGCTTTTAAAGCAATGCTACTTAAGTTTTTTTTTTCTCCTCAAGTTTGCTTCAGCAGCACCTTACAACCTTTAATTCATGATTGGAAACGATCAACTTTTATCCGGAAGGCAGTGCCAAAATAATGAAGTACAGTCGGACCTCCATATATCGAAGTAGCAAATTTCCGGAAAAAAATTCAATATATAGAAACGATCTCATTTTATCGTACAAATCTCCTAAAACACTAAAATTAAAGCTTAATTTTCGTGTATAAAACGCAATTTCTAATTTATACGAGCATTGGATTAAATGAAAGTTGTAAAATAAAAATTAAAAGAAATTACATTTTTGCGCTGTTATACATCTTCATTCTTCGGCAATTAACTTGATTCGCAACATTAGTGGGGGGGGGGGGGGGTTTCGTTTTGACAGTGTGATTGAGAGAAAAGTAAAAAATCTGTCTTTTTGAATGATTTTTACTGAAGTTAAAAGGACTAGGAATGATAATCAACAGACAAAAGGGATAACTTGAAACTGATTTTACAGTGTTACTGGTTACAACTTAGATTTGAAATAAACTTGAGAATTTAAGAACTCCAGAACGAAACAACGACTTATCTACACAGCCCTCAACCCCAGATTCCTTATGAGTTTCGTAGCAACCTTAAGTAAACATAATTTTCTCCCCTAATTTTCATTTTTCATGAGACAAACAGTCTGAAGTGGAAAAAAAGTCTACGAATGTCTCGAAAAAACTTTCGATACATAGAGATTTTTTCGATATATAGAAACAATTTTTCTATGCAATGAACATAGAAATTTGCTGGGATTTCGATATATAGAAAATTTTGATACGTGGAAGTTCGATGTATGGAGATTCGACTAATAATGTAAAATAAAGTGGTGTTGAACTAGTATATCGTCGCCTCAGAGCAACAGTGAGATATCTTAGTGTTATTCCTGGGATTAGATGTCTTACTGTTGCTCTGAGGCGAGGATATATTAAACCCCTTTTAATGTGAATTTCTATAAAAGTTCCTGAACAAAATATTTGTTAAGAAATTTGTTTTCTTGGAAAATCTCTGGCCTTCACCTTCTGAACCAAGATTTCCTTAATCCATTAATAGTAAATTGAATATATGTCGTGCTTAATTATCCTTGGTCTTATAAAATATTGAGAAGTAATTGTTACCTACTTTTTGATTTTTTACTGGAGTGCTACAACAAGGATTGGTTTTAGGGCCAGTTCACAGTGTTTTGGGCAAATCGCTAACTCCTTTCAAGAATGTTATATCTCAAAAATAAGCTATTTAAAGTTATGCTTGTTTTTCAGGGCCCAATACAGGTTGATTTTACTACCGATTTTCGGTACTTTCACAAAAATCAAGTTATAAAATCAGCAGCTTCACAAAACTAACTTTGAAAATCGACACATTCTAGAAACAATATTTAAAAAACGAAAGTTTCTCAAAAACCTGTGTTTTAAAATAGAAAACATGTTTTTCTGTTTAAAACATAGTTTACTCATAAAATAAAATGCTAAGATGATTTACATGAACAATCGCTTAGGTAACAACTTTTTCATAGTATTAAAATCAAGTTTCAGTTTTTCGCCAAATTGCTTTAAAGCAATCTTTTAGCATCAGTTTTAGGGGATGGTGATTTCCTGAACTGTGCACAGTACAAAGCTTATCGAGCTGAGATATGATATTTTACCTACCTCTTCGGTGCCCCCCCCCCCCCCCCAAAAAAAAACGTTCGAAATATTAGTTAATGACATTTGCACTTTTCAAACTAACGTTTAAATTGCTCTAATTTTCTGAGACAAAAATTAGAATGTGCCTTTAAAAGATCACAAAATCAATGCTGATAAAAAAAAACTTCCACAAAAAAAGAATATTGATACAATACTTTCACAAAAATAGGTAGTGAGAAAAAAATCCTGGATCTGCCCCTGCTTTTAGAATGCCTTGAATGAGTAGCGTATTTTTGCGAAAACCGCAAAGGAATCGACAATTTTTTCTGTTTTTTACGATCACTTGAAATTTTGGACCCTAAACTTTAATAGCGCCTATCTCCTTTGGAAGACGTTTAGGATCCTCATGCTTCATATTATTCGACTTGATGTATGCTATCACCCCTTAAAGTTTTTCCCTAGAGCTCAGAGACATCCTGTATGTCTTTAAGAGATGTTGTCTTATTTTTTTTTTTTCAATATGGCTGTGCAAGAGGGCATTTGGCCATAACCAGACCTAGTGCCCCTCCCCGACAAGGTATCAATCTTTCATGTGCCACCATTAAGGCACTGATGCATGACAAGTAGTTTTTGACGCCCAGTGCCCACCAGATGGAGGCACCCGGGCTCTCTTCGATGCAAAATTGCACAAGGAATTTTAATTTTGCTGATGGAATTCTAAGCCAAACAAATACCCAAGGAATCTTTTACATGCGGCATAATCATACGACATAGACGTTGACGTGTTGTCTTAGTTTAACACTTTAAAATTGCTCTCCTGAAAAGTCACGTTTTTTGAGATATGAAGTTGTTGAAAGAAGTGAGCGAAATTTAGAGTTCATAACATGACTCTTTTTTTGCCATAACTATTTAATTTACTGTTTGACGAGCAATTTATTTTGTTTTGAGTTTGTCTTACCTACACACAAAGTAAGTTAAAATAATGTGCTAATCAAGCAGTAAATTAAATAATTATGGCAAAAAAAAGTGTCATATTATAGACTACACTTATTCTAAAATATTATAAAATGGCCTTTTATTAAATTTAGTGGTAAGATTTGAAAAGGTGACATTAAGATAGATTATAAAATGCAACAAAGAGCTGTTAACAATGCAACAAACCACCCTAACAAAGAACTACAGTAAAATATGTGTGTATATCACAATATCTAGAAGAATGTCAATAATTGTATAATATTCCTGTTTTGTATGCTATTAATTGTTAGAACGTCATAATTATTGTCATTTCATCTGTCAATTTTTCCGCTATTTATTATTGCCATTTTTTTCAATATCCAGCTATTTTAACCAGCTACTAAGTATTTGCTGGCTTGGATTGTTATTATTTTTTAATCGTAATTTTTAACATGCTTACGTCGTTACACCAGCCCGATTTAATTTGTTAAAATGTGAAGCATATGTTTTTCTGTATGATTGTATTTTGTAGATATGGCAGTAGCTCACTTAGGCATGCAATAAATAGAAAGGATTTTGGATGAGGGGAGTGGTGTTATTTTGTTTCTAAAATATTAGGATGAACAACCTTTTGCAATTTTTCAGAGTTTCGTGATTGCTTTTATTTGAATGCCCGAAGTGGCCAAATTCGAAGTTTGGACGAATTAACCATCATCATGAGATCTTTAGGAATGAGCCCCACTATCACAGAACTGAAAAAGTATTTCAAAGAGAAAAGTGAGTTTGGGATGACTGGCAAGTTTTTCATTTTACAAATTCAAACTGTGAAAAGAATAGCATTAATACTTTGTAGAAAGTACAGTATCAGGTATTGAAGTCCAAACAACGCTTTCAGTCGTAATTAAGTATAAATAGTTTTTGTTACTTTAAAATCCTTTAAAAATGGTTAATTCTGTAATTATATTTTCCTACATTAATATTGGCAAAAATAAATGGTTATTTTTTTAAACAGTTTTTTGCAAAGTATAAAAAAAAGTTAATTGCTTAAAAATTATTTTTATTTTAAAGATTTCTATTTCTTAAAAGTGCCATTTTTTTTAGCAACAATGCTTTCCATCCATGAACATTTAGTAATAATTATGTAGTTTCTTAAAGTGAAAACTATCAACCAAAGATTTTATTAAAGGAAGAAAATGTGATTTAATTGTCTTTAAGTATTGTAAATTTTTCTAAATAAGTAGTTAAAATTCTGCATTTATAGTTTTCATCAGATAAATACAAAATGGTTGATTAAATGGCAATTTTATGTGGAATAAGATTTATGCATATCTCTAATATCATGAATTTGAAAACTAGATTCCTTTGCGTTTTTACCAGGATTCGTTGATTTGAATAATTTTGATTTAAATTGTGATTTAAATCAATTGATTTGAATTTAGTTATTTTTTAACAAAATCATTAACTGATTTTACTGATTACAATAATAAATCATCAGTTGATTTTACTTTTATAAATTAATTTTGCATTTTTAAAATGTATTGCTCTAAATTTAACAACACTGCATTATAATATCTTAAATTCAACAGGCAAAACTACATAGATCCCTCTTTCTGAGTGTGTAACAGATTTTCACTCAATATTGCTTTTACTCCAAAATTAGTTTAGAGAAAAATAAAAATTTGGAGTTCTTTTATACACCATGACTAATATAGTTCAGAAAAATAATTGTTCAACATATTATTTTACACTAAAAACGTACATGATAATGGAAACCTTATCTTAAAGCAAAACAAAATCACATCTTATCTAAGCATTATAATGTATTTACAAATCTTAAAATATTATTGAATAGTTAGAGAACTTATCTTAATTTTAAAAGTAAGTTGAATGGATTCATCTATTGTATGAAATATATTATGTTTATAAATGTAAAATAATTAATTTCTACAAATATTTGAACAAGCTAAAAATATTTAAAAAAAATCTGATTTAAATTTAAAAAAAAAAAGACTTTTTTGATTTTTTTTGAAAATGTTTTTGAAAAAATCACGAACCCTGGTTTTTACATACCTTTGAAATTTATTTCTAAATCCAATTTCCCAACAACCAAATAGAAAACTGCAGTTCATAATGGTTATAAATTCTCGCTTAGACTTTTCTAATTATGTTGTTGGAATATGTGCCCCTGTTAATAATGCTAATTTTAGAAATTATAATGTTCTGTCCTGTTAATGACTAGTTTTTTCCCCCAATACCTGATAATGCTTACTTTCTATAAAGTTTTAGGAACTTTTTATGGCAAAAGTGGACTTATCTTCTTTCTGGCTATAAGAAATCTTTTTCTCTCAAGTAAAAAAGTCTTTAAATGTATTTGCTCCACTAAGAAATAATATTAGTGCTAATTATTTTTTAAAGAATAGTTATAATTTTAAATTCTTGAAACTTTTTTATGTAATAGATCAACTTCTTACTTAAATGATCTGTAAACTTAAATTTGGTCTGGATGAAAAATTATATTTTATAATTTTGCTTTAAAAAATTTCCAGTTAATATATTCTGTTAAAGTTTATTTTGCTTATTATTTTTTCTAAATTAAAATATATTTTTGTTAAAAATTAGAGAGCATTGTTAAGTAAATTTCTTTTGAATCGCAAATTGTCTGGGGAATTGTACTTGAAGTCAAGGCTGCCAAGATTCAGATTTATTTTAACTGTCCATTTTTTCTCCATGTTTAAAAAAAAAAAATCATGTATAAATATTACTGATCATGTGTACAAAGAAATATTAAGATACGATTAGTGACGCCATTTGTCAATTGCTAAGTAGTAGGTATCGAATTGTAAAAAGTACGAAATTCTCGAAACCTTGTTTTGTTATAGTTGCAAGAGAACGACTAAGTACTACAAAAACTGAGAGTCCTGATTAGTATTTAAGATAGCTTTCCTGTTTTTTGAAAGGAAAATTAATTTTTGGAAAAAATAAGTGCTATTTAATCTATTTTGATGAAGCACAGTTTTTCTAATAAAATTCAAATTTTCAAATCGCCGGAATGCAGGAAATTTCTCTTTCCTGTACATTAGGGTGGTTCAAAAATACATGTAAAAAACAAAAGTTTCTCCTAAATAACAGCCCCTCTCAACATTTTTAGACTTGTGGATAGTAATGTACTGGAAGAATTTGAGCTTCCTATTTGAACTGAAAGAAGGGTGCTCACCCCCTCCCTCCCCCAAACTTCATAAGGCTTAAAAAATGCATTGAAGTGAAAAAACAATGCTCCATATTATAATATACATGAGTAATATGCATATACATTGTAATAAAATAATTATTGAAAAAAAAAAAAAAAAAAGCTGGGGAAAATCAAATGTTTCTAAATTTGTGGCATTTGCTATGCTATGGCTAATGTTAAATTGAGGGGCATTGAGCACCCTCTTAAAATTTGAGTAAGAAACTAAAACTTTTACAGCATAATACTATTAGTAAGTCTAAAAAAAATAGGGTGTGTCCTGGGCTGTAGCTGAAAAAAAGTTTTTTAAACCACCCTATGCTATATATTATAATATACACTAGTGATATGCATATACATTACAATAAAATAATTATTTGCAAAAAAATAACTGGGAAAATGAAATGTTTCTAAATTTGTGGCATCTTTTATGCTATGGCTAATGTTAAATGGAGGGGTCATTGAGCACGGTCTTAAAATTTGAGTAAGAAACTAAAACTTTTACAGCATACTATTAGTAAGTGTAGAAGAAATAGGGGGGTGTCCCGGACTCTATAGATGAAAAACAGTTATTTTGAACCACCTTGCCGTACATCCCGTCTTGGCGGCCTTGCTTGAAGTCTTGCACAGTGTAATTGGTAATTTCGGCACTGACATATGTGCTCTCAATTGCAGATGGAAAGATATCTTTTGCCGACATGCTCGAGATAATGCACAATCATAGCCAGAGAGAAAATATTCCACAAGAAATCCTGCGGGCATTCCGTGCTAGCGACAAAAGCAAAACTGGGCGCATTCCGGCCCGAGAGTTGCGACACATACTTCTGTTGTGGGGAGAAAAGCTGAGTCCCAAGGAGGGTAATTCAATTCATTTTGTTCAATGATCTCTGTTGACATTATTCTTGCAAATGCTTCACAGCTCTTTTCCCGCCTCTTGCTGACTGGAACGAATACGTTGGGGTTCCAGATAGTAAGGTAACGAGCTCTGGCAGGTGTGCAGATTCTATATATGAATAAAAATTAGGCAGAAAATAATACTAGACGTTAAATCCCGGTTATCACAAATTTGCCATTTCAACTGCGCTTGCGCGCGGACTTCGCTTTTTGGGCTTTCTGTTTTAAGATTTCGTTTTGCTTGTTTATATTTAGGCTGACCAAATTAATGAACGCAATGAGAATATTTTCACAGCGATTTCGTGATATATTATATGAAACTACGGATATGAATAACTGATCATCTTAAGACAAAAATGACACTTCAATATTTATTAGTTCGGAAATATTTATTTAACATGAATGTAAAACACATTGTATACTTCAAAAATGATTGGAATATTAATACAGAAATCCGTCTTTTGCAGATATTTTACGTCGGGCGTAAACAACTTAGTATTATACATTTTTATTTAGGTTGAGGGTTCGGCTTTGTATTAGAAGTGATGCTGCAATTCTAATACGCTCTTCTGAGGTTAAAAATTTAGCCCTGAAAAGGGCCTTTGTTTGATAGAAAAATCAGAAACCGAATCCATTAGTAATAAAGACGCAAAACTCAATCTTTACCGAGGCCTAAAAACTAAAGCAGAGAAAGCTTTGTTATTTCTAATTTTTATCTGTTACCATCTCATATTTATTAACAAATTTAAAACGTTTGTAATTAATTTTAGCGATATTTTTTAAATCAGCTAAGTCCGCGAGCAAGCTCAGTTGAAATGGCAAATTTGTGATAACCGGGATTTAACGTCGAGTGAAAATAATGGAGATGCTCATTGCTTTTAAATGGATGGATCTGGGTATCCATTAACGGGGAGAAATGGCTGAGTTGACGGAAACATGCCAATGAAACACAATAAGGTGTTTGTCTTGGGAGCTATTGTACCAACTTGCTAACAATCCTAACCTAGCACCAAGTGATTTCCATTTCGTAAAAGACACCCAAGAGGTCAGCAGTTCGGAAGCGATGCTGTGGTTCGGCAAGCCATCTTGATGTGGTTTCACACTCTTGATGATTATTTCTTCCATGCCGCACCTCCAAGTGTTTCTTTGTAGGTCCAAAGAGATTTAAGTCACTTGGTGTGAGGTTGAGACTGTAAGGAAGGTTTGGTGCAATACCTCCTAAACCTTACCACATTTCTTGCTTCATTGATGGGACATGTTTCCGTCAATGCAGCCAACTTCTAACTGACATTTTGCCCTGTTAGTGGACATCAGCAATCATATAAAAACTCGAAGCACCTACATTATCCTGAGCATCTGTGTTAGAAATAAATATTGCATTTTGAGGAGCAGATCTGCTTCTCAAATTCTGATGTTAAGGAGCAGTTCTGTGAAACTGAGGAGCAGTTTTACAATATTTGCTAAATTGCATTTTAAACAAGGAAACAAAGTTTTAAGAAATGTAGTATTTAATGTGTGCATTTAGGAAGATTTGAACAATAACTTGAGATGCAAATTTTTATTGCTTATCTTTTACAAAATAGAAGAGCTGGTGCAAGTGGATGGCTATACAAATACAGGAATATTTAGGGTGTGAAAATTAAAAAAAATAAATTTACACCATTAGAAATATTAAAACCATTTGTACCCAGTTTATTAACAAAAATAGTCATCTAAAATCGTTAACGCATGGACATCTAGTTTTGGCATTCACATTTCATTTTTTTTTTGCGCCACAAAGTTTTTGAGGCAATTTATATTGTATCGTATTTTTTATGTTTTGAATCGCAAACTGCGACGGCTTATTTCGTACGCTGTTCAGCATGACTTTTATTCAAACAGGGAGTCTGCCCATCTACCAGAGTTCTAGTTAACTTACTTTTTGAAACCTCCCCATACAATTTTTTCTGATAACTTAGAAGCATACTACACATCAAGATGAAAATCATTTACTGTGGATATTGGGATCTCATTTCTCTGCCAGTAATAGTTAAGAGAGTGACTTTGTAATAAATACGAGGGACGTTTTTAAAGTAAGGTCCGTTTTGAAATAAAAAAAGAACGAGAACAGATAAAACAAAGACATTTATTGCAAAAAAAATCTTACCACCCTTACACTACATTTTAACACTGCTCCCGTGATTTTTCAAGCATTTGTCATAGCGTGGTACAAGTTTTTGTATACCTATTCATAGAAAATTGCCGCCTGCGTAGTCAACCATGGGATAACATGTTCTCTGAGCTCATTATTGCTGTTGTGCCACAGACCACCTACAAAAGACTTTAGATGCCGAAACAAATGAAAGATACTGCGAGCGAGGTGAGGGCAGACCAGAGGATGTTCAAAAACGTCCCAGCCAAAGCCCTGTAAGAGTTCTCATGGTCGTCTACACAGGCGGCAATTTTCTACGAATAGGTATACAAAAACCTGTACCACGCTTTGACAAATGCTTGGAAAATCACTGGAGCAATGTCAAAATATAGTGTAAGGGTGGTAGATTTTTGTGCAATAACTGTCTTTGCTCTATCTATACCCGTTCTGTTTTTATTTCTAAACGGACCTTACTTTAAAAACAAGCCTCGTATATCCTGTTGGCTTAGGTCTGATTTGAAGACTTAAATAGCATATCTCTTAGTGGAGGTTCCATGAATTCCGGAATAAAAGCACTGACTCATCTGGTCAAAATGTGGTCATCTTGTCAAATTTTTGGTCAAAATGTTCTGTGAATCCACAAGAATAGTGTTAGTTTTCTAATTTAATTGTCAGTCTGCTCAAACTCATTGACTAGCATCATCAGTTGATGCTGATGGTCTTCTATTCTGTGAATCCACAAGAATAGTGTTAGTTTTCTAATTTAATTGTCAGTCTGCTCAAACTCATTGACTAGCATCATCAGTTGATGCTGATGGTCTTCTATTCTGTCTATTCGCTTCAATTTAATCTTGATCTTATTCAAAATGTGTACACATCTCAAAACATAGATTTCTATTTGTCAAATCTGCATCAAAAACAGCTTTTCACATTTCAAAAACTTTTGCTTGTGTTTCTAATGTTTGTGGTATAATTTCATACAACTTCTGTTTGAGATCATTCCTCTCTGAGAGCTCTAACGAACTAAAAAAATTGCTTTGACAAAACCATCTAGCTTGTAAATAACAAAACAAGCAGAATTGAAGATTTCTTTGAAACTTTTAAGCTTTAAACTTTATCTTTGAAGTTGTTGTAATTTAAACAGCCCTTTATTGTTTTCAACAGACTTGGTATGTATCTTGTAGCACATTTTTAACTGGACAGGTGGTTTTTACAGTCTAAAACTGACCAAAGTGTCTGAAAGTGTCTTAAACTGTTGAAAAGTAAGCTAAAGGGGTCTAATCTAATCAATTTGTAATTACTGCAACATTTGTAATGCATAAGTATAAGTATTAATAAGTTTTAATTAGTGAGTATTTGGTAATATTTTTCTCTGAATTGTTCATTTTAAAAAATACTTTACTTTAAAAAAAATTGCCAATAACTTTGTTACAA
Organism: Uloborus diversus; assembly: GCF_026930045.1. Lineage (NCBI taxonomy): Eukaryota > Metazoa > Arthropoda > Arachnida > Araneae > Uloboridae > Uloborus > Uloborus diversus. Next base: position 7,223,197 of record NW_026557876.1, on the reverse strand, counting down.
AAAAACTTCCTTATGCAAGAGTTGTGTCTTCACAGTGTCATAAAAAAAATTCACAACACTCCCAAGAAAACTAATTTTAGTTCCATTTATAACTCAAAGGAGCGCTATTAATCGTAATATTTGGATGCAAAAAAAGCTTTTTTTTTTTAATGGTTTCTGCACAAGTTGTAAATAACAGTTTAACAAAAAATAATTTGTCTATCATGATATTATTCTTCAATCATTGTTTGAAGAACAATAAATTGGGGATAAAATGTATGCACTTATATTTCAAACGTGTGCAAGTTCTTTTTTTTAATTTCATATTTTTTAATATAATACTTTCAACTGCAAGACACAAAAACTGTAGTAGCCTGATAATTTTTAGAAACAAATTATTCGCATTTTTCTAAAATAGATTGGTGGTAATTTAGTTTTAGATCATTAAATGGCACCAGAAGAAAATCTACACAAAGCTATAAAAGAATCAAACATATATATATCTTTCCTTCAGTTGAAAATTCATGTCAATTATTGCACTATAATTTGAACAATTTCATTTTCACACATGGATAAGTAAAAGAAAATTTGGTTCCTCTTATTTAAAAAATAAATTAATGAATGAATGAATTAACTCATGGCACATAAATTGAAGTTTTTAATCAAGACTTCAACTTCTATGTTGCTAGATTAAAATCGGCTGCATAAATAAGTTACACTACTTGAATGTTCACGTTGAATAAATGTTCAACATAAAACATTACTTTGACACATTTTATTCTGTTTTTGATAGTTTCCCACAAAATAAAATACTATTGCTCTAAAAATATAGTTTTGGATGCTTTCAGACATTTTTAGACAGGATGGTGAAAATCATGGTTTTCATTGTAGTGTTCAAAACTTTCCCAACTCTGATCATCAATTAGCTAGAACTTCTATTTAGAACAATATTAAACATTCTGCCTGTTGAGCTTGTCATTTTTAATATTAGTTTTAAGTCTATGTATGGTTATGGAATCGTGGAGCTTATGATTTTACTTTTTGCTTTCATGCTGTAAGTTTTAAGTAGTGCATTCCACTCTTTCAGTCTGGAGGAGCTATGTCTATAAGTTCCATAATAAACATTGCTTGTTTTCCTGTGCATTATCATAACTTACTTTGTCAAAGGAGTTCATAAGAACGTGTCATGTTTAATTTGTTGAAAATATTTGTAAAGAATTATTTTTTTCACAATTAATGTTACGTTTCAAAGGCAGTAATGAAAGTTTTCGGTCTTTTGGAGGATTTCCGTCTTTTTGAGAAAGTTTGAGATGGATTAAGATGAAAGTAAAAAAATAATCTGAATGAGCTAAATATGGAGAAAGTTTAGACAAATAAGTTTTTTTTCTTTGATTTGCATGTTTACAACAAAGAACCACTCTCCATTACGTAATGATAAAAAATAAGTTATTCTTAGTTGAAATGAGACAACTAGCGAAACTTCTTTTATTTCTTAAGCAAGCTCCATAGTTCCTCTGTGTGTTTATTTTGGAACACTTTTCTTTTTGTTCTGTGTTCAAACCTTTTATTTATTATTTGAAAATGAAATTTGGGACTCGCCCCCCCCCCCTTCTATTTTGACAATTTTTGTCTTGGGGAAATTTTTGCAAATTTCAGCTTTGTGTTTACCATTTTCGATATGAAAAAAACTTCTTGTTTCATTTCAGTTACAAAATTTATGGGCTTTGAATTGTTTATGAATAAAAATGTCTTCGCTTAAAAATTTGCCGTCGTCATAATAAGAAATAAAGAAATACCTTGATGCATATTAAAAGAGAAAGAAAATAATACAACATTAAGCACCCTGCAAATTTTTCCAGCTTAATGTTGTAATATTTCTTTGTCTTTTAGTCGCCTTAATGCTTAGTAAGCACTGGAAAGATTTAAAAAAAAAAAGAAAATGATAATACTGCCGTGCTAAGCACAAAAGTCGTATCTGCAGCCGAGTTCAAAATAAGAAATTGCCATTTAAAATTTTGCGCCTCCATGTATTTGATTCAGATGCAGATTTTTCAGATTTTTAAAAAAAGTATTTCTTATTGCCAAATGATCAAAAACATTGTATTTAGGTGAAATAGGTGACAAAGAACAGCCTGGTGACATTAACATAATTTTGATGAAAAGTCCAGATAACGACTTTTGTGCTTAGCATAGCAGAATAATAATAAAATGAATTGAATGATTTTTAAAGTGGAAGAAAAGTAATTAGCAATGGGGTGGAAAAATAGACTCCTTTGTATTTTGTTTAAAAACAAAGAAATAAACTTTGTAAACTTGGAAAAAAACTAAAGTAATGTATTCTATTACTTTTTTTCCTTAATGGCTACTTTTTAAAAAAACTTTACAAAAGCATTTAATACATATCTTAATTACATAATTAATTCTTCCACTAAGAATTTTTATGACTTGTACCGTATTACCCCGCATTAGCCGGCATGCCGCAAAGTTCAGGGGTCACCAGAGTTTCATTAACACTTGCCTGGTCCTTTCTAGCATGCTGAAAAAATCGAGGTTAGGAAAAAAATAATAATACTATAAAAATACTTCATCTTAAGTTCTATACGTATCTTATTAGTATTAATAAACAGTTTAATTTTTTGTAAAAATATTAACTCACAATGTCATTTGTTATTTTAATAAGAAAAGTATTATTAAATAACGAATTTTATAAAAATTTAATTAAAACAAAACAAACATTAAAGAAGTTACTGCCCCTAAGCCAGTGCTAAAAGAATTTATCATAGCTATTCAATAAATAAAAATTAAACGTGCCTCTCTAAAAGGATGAACAATTATTACTAAATTATGAACAATTTGCAGTAACAGTGATTGTTTCTCAATTTATTACTTTATTGGCATATAATTAAATCCATTAATAATGACTTACCATAAATAACTAGCACTTATTACATATATGCAGTACACAATTGGAACTGAATGGAGGAATCTGCTTTTGTCTGGTTGCAAAATAAACCTTGAATTATCCGATTTGCCGGAAAATTCAAATTTCCCCGCATGCTGGTCAACCTCTCTTTTTTCCGGCATGCCGGCTAATGCTGGGTAATACACTAATTTAATCCTACCCTAAGAATAACCATAGAAAGCAGGATATTTGATTTCAATTCCTAAACTAATGCAGGTGTTTTGTTTACAGTGGATCGTATATTCAGAGAAGCCAATGTTTCTCCTAACGGATATGTAAACTATGACGACTTTGTAAGGGTGGTTTGTGCTCCCGTCCCAGACTATTATTAATTGCATATATACTTATCCTTGTGATATTTTGTGACTATTTTTGTATTATTTTAGCTGCATATATATTCCACTAAGCCGGTTTTAGATATTAGATTATATACATATATTTATGCGACACAGGTGTTGGATATTTTATTTTATATCAATTAAAGTATGTTTATACATAAAAGTTTCTGTTTTTCTTCTCCACTTTTTGAAGTTGGACTTTATTATGAACTGCAGTACAACTTCGTTTATCCAGGCCGACGGGGACCAAAGGCAATCAGGGTTATTGAAAATCCAGATACAGTGAACCCTCGCTTATCGCGGTTAATTCGTTCCGGACTTTACCGCGATAACTGAATTTCCGCGAAGTAGGATTCTGTATATATTTTTCTAATTAGAGCGCATAAAACTTAAGACAATTTAAATAGGTTTTTAACGTAGGTAGAGCCCCCTAGACATGAAATGTAGGTACCTATTGGATGGAGGTACCCAATGGAATGGTACCTATTCCATTGCTTTCATTTATAGTCCAAAAAAAGCATGAACTTGTAAACCAATTGTCCAATATCAAAATTTGTTTACTGTTTAGTTGCTGAATATTAAAATATTTGACCAAACGGAATATTCGGTGCATCTCTAGTAATACACAAAACAAATCTTTAAGCTCTTACTGGTCCTTCGATAAGCAAAACGAGTTGTAACAAAATTGCATCAAATTGTTTAAAATACAAATTTAAAAATAGTTTTTTGCATCATTTCTTAACTAAGAATTGGTTCACTGTCTTATGGTTCAGACACGAGTGACATTGGAATGGATTGTGGTTATGCATATACATTATCTTTAATAGATAAAAATAAAACGAGAATATTTAGTGCACATACTTATAGTTATGTTCTTAGTATCATGAGTTACGAATGTGAACATGAACATATATATTTTTTAAAAGCTACAAATTTTATCTGGATAAGCGAGGTTATGCTGTGCAGTGAAACCCTCTTAAGACGAATATCAGTGCAAGGAAATATCAGTTTCAATGCTATAAATTTTCAGTCCTGATTTAATTTCCATTACATTACTTAAATTCTATCACCATGAAATTTTCCTTACAACGAATATAAGTTTGTTGTAGCGAGATTTCACCATAGTACAGTATAACTTTAATTTAACGATACCCAAATTAATGATTACCGCTATTCGACGATACATTTCACTGGTCCGTATTTGACTGCATTGAATGTCTGTACTCCTCAATTTAACAATAACTTTTCTCAGTCTCTTGACAGTTGTTAAACCAAGGTTATACCGTACTATAAGTGGTAAGAGGATACAAAATTGTCGTAAAATTGCTTACCCTCAACAATTTAATCTTCTGAAATGAATTTCTATGGTTTTGAAATCACATCCCAAACAGGGAAGTGACACAATTCAAAAAAGTAGCATTTGGGAAAATCAAGGTTTTGCGCAATAGTAGTTTTAAGGAATTTATCTCAAATGTTACAAAACGGCAAAAAAATAAATAAAAAGTTAATGCTCTGATTAATAATTAACTTTTGTTGTCTAAATCAATAATATTCAGTTTAAAAAAATTCTTCTAAATTTTGACACTTTAAAGATATTCCACTTTTGATTGTATTGTTTTTGCAAAATTTTTCTTCTAAATTTTGAAATTTTAATGATGTATCACTATATTGGTTAAATTGTTTTTGCACCACCAGGCACCAGTCATGTAAGCTAACTTTGTAAGTTTTGTGGCATGAAAGAGCATTAAGTGTAAATTTTAAACAAATAGTTATTACAATTTTCCAAAATTTTGAGTTGTATCACTTTTCTGCTGGGGAACTTTATTTTACCTTTTTGATGCCATTTTGGAGTTTTCATGCCAGTCAAAATTTATTTTCATGATAGGGGTGTTATTTTAAAATCTTACCCAGAAGTGCTGTGATGATCTTTTAAAAATTTGTAAACATGTTTAATCTTCTGAGAATGGTGCTGACTTCTTATGTTCAATGCTGTGGTTGTGCTTAGTAGTTTTACTGTTATATATTCATTTATATCTGTGTGTTTTGCATCTTATTTTGTAAAACAGAATCTGCCAATGTGGTTGACATAGCAGGGAAAAATCCTATGTTATAAATAATACTTAACAATCGGTGTGTTATCAAAAAGAGGGAAAAAAAACCCCTGGTACTACAGCAGTGTGTCTGCACTATATTCAAGGAAAGGTTTAAAGAAATTAAGTACAGTAGAAAGTCAAAAATCTGAAATAATTGGGACCATGGGTAGTTCTAACTTGAAAAAAGATTCAAGAAAATACTGCTTAGGACCTGGATTAATTTCAAAACATTCTGCAAACTCAAATAATTTCTCAAAAAAATTTCTGCAAAAAAACATTTACATTGTGCATCTTCCAGGGCTTATAGCAACCAATGGCAAAAATTTAAAGTTGAAAAAGAGTCGAGTACTGCCGGGGGGAAGATAAAACGCAGTATCTGCTAATTTTTCTTATCTTTTCTCTTTTTTTTGCATTCTTGTCATCTGCCATTGCCTCGAGAAATTGGACTTCTATATTACAGTAGAAGACCGCTATAACGCACACCTTGGGACCAGAGCTTTTGCATTATACAGGTTTTGGCGTTCTATAGGTCGTTTCACAAATTTTGAAACTAACATTCAGAATAGATCTATATATTAGCACTTCAGAATGAGTTTTATCTTCAATAAGTATTAAATCACCAATATTACAATTAGTTATTCACAAATAAATATGTTCCATAATCAAAAGAAAGTGAATTACCCTGCACTTCTGCTAGCTTCATGGTTTGCATAACAGCTGCATTTGCAAGAGCCATCTGGTATTTTCTTTTTACTGTGAATAATAATTTACATTTAAAAGCTTTGAATTATGATGGGAAGATGAAAAATTGTTTCAAAATTTAATTTACCTAACAATTTTTATGTTTGCAAGGCAAAACAGAGGGATTTTTTAAACTTTAAAACCTATTGTTTACTTCTGGAAAGTTTATAGAGAATTGCGTTATATATGTCGGCATCATAAAGGTATTCTACTGTATTAGATAATACAACACAAGAAAGATTTGCAACACAACAGAGAGGAAATAACACCCACGGCCCGGAATTAAACCTGCCGCCTCTGGCATATGAAGCGACGCTTCCTCTACAGAGCCACCCCATGCCATCTAATGAAAGCACCTATTTTAGGTACCAATCAACTTGGAAAAAGTGGGGAAAACATTTTGCCGACTATGTCTGTTGATACCGGAAAACAATTGCATGTAATACTAGCAGTATTTAAAAGGCGATGCCAGGTCTAAGAATCTTTAGGAAGTTGAATAAAAAAAATCCACGCTCCCCCCTTCTGATGTGAAATGATCATTTTTCTTCGACTAAAATGCATACACACCTTGTCAAAAAAACCTTTTAAAGTCTCTTTGGAAATTAAAACTATTTGCCAAAACACATAAAAAGGTTGACAGTAGCTTTAAAACTCAAAATAATCTTTCCACTGTATAGTTCATTGCTTAATGCGCCAAGTAACCATGCTACCATAACCTTGTCTTTTGGGGTTTGAAGTGGTTTGTTTTCTGCAATTTAAAATGTTTTGCCGAATAAACAATGCTATAGTAAAAATGTTATAAAGAACAAACACAATTGAAAAGATAACAAATCAAATTATTTACTTAGATATTTACTTCATCTATAAGAACAAAAATAGGCGTTAAAGAAATAAGGAAAACAAAACCCAATAGAAAAATCCTTTAAAATCAAACTTTGTATAACTGAAGATCGAAAAAAATTACATTCAAAAATAAGTTTGCTAGCCGTGCCGCATGGTTCTTTGCAGCTATCGAGATGGGGCCTTCTGCTAGCGCCCTCTAGATGAGTTAACTTACTTTGGCATCTATTAGGAATTCATAGAACTGAACTTACACCGCTATCTATCAAGAATTCATAGAACTAAATAATTTAATTTACAATTATTTCAGTGGATCCAACTAGTTAAAAAAATAGCCTATAGCCTTCCTCAATAAATGCACTATTCAACACAATAAGAACAATTTCAATTCGAGCCAGTAGTTCCTGAGATTAGCGCATTCAAACAAACTCTTCAGCTTTATATTATTGATATAGATAGTAAACACAAGATCATAGGTCTGCGCAAATTATCTATTCCAATCTGATAGTCATCAGTGTCCTCTCTCTTTGCTTTTCAGATGTTATGCTATTGGGAAGTACTTTGTCTCCACTAGTACTTTTGCTGGACTACTTCTGTGGCATATTTTTGCACTACTTTCAGCAACAAATCATTATTTTTTGAAAATATCCTTTTAATAAACTAAAAATGCTCATGACACTAATTGTTATAATCAATCTTTACTGATAATTTTTTGCTAACCCCTCAAAATATTCATTCCTAACAAGTAGTTTCAACTAACATTTTGACCTGTGAAATGAAAAAAAAAATGGGTGGGTATGTTGCCTACCTATTGAATTCAACAAGCAATTGTTTCCTTATTGAAAGTCAGTTTCTCTCATTAGGGGGCTGTCCACAAATCATATCATGCTTTGAGGAAGGGGAGGGGGCGGTTTATTGAAAGTGTAGCAGTTTGTGAAGTGGGGGAGAGGGAGGGGATAACAAGAAATGTGACATCACCCATTTTTGTTAAGGGGAGGGAGGGAGGTGAAGTGGGGCACTTTGTGACAAAAAGAGGGAGGGGGTCAAAAAGGTCTGGAAAACGTGTTATTGTTTGTGGACAGCCCCAAGTGCCTATTCTGTGATGTCTTTCTTTTTGACAGTAGGATTCTAACGTTAAGTTGCCCCCCTTATGCCAGGGCTAAATTAATGCAGAAGTACATGCAATATACTGACTCCTGGTTATGACAAGGGCGGCAAAGTCGGAGGAAAAATAACCGGCTCGCTGACTCCTAAAATTTTACAAACTTCCGGCTCCTTGATCCCAAAATCGGTCTGACTCAAATTCTTACTCCACAGCCCTGGCAGAGTTAAAGACTCAAGTGGAAATGTTCAACTTGAGATTCTTGAAATCCTAATGCTTTTACCTCTTGACTCCAAATCCTTTACACCAAAAATCAATGCGACTCGAACTCTGCAGCCTTTTATTTTCCTTTTTGCCATCTCAAGAAAAATTTCTATCAGTAGGGGAGGGTGGGCCACAATGAGACAAAAAACATATGTTTCATTTTTCGTATATTGGCGAGTTCTAAAGCACAGAAACATACTTGATTATATTAAAGGTATCAAATTATAGTATATTGCACCAAATTTAGCTCATTTAATGTTAGAAAAAAGTTATGAGGCTTTATAAATTTGATGAAAAGTGTTTCATTGTGACCCAGTGATGGGCCACTATGAGACATTAAGTAGGGCCACAATGGGACAGCTGAATAATCACTGCATTTTTACCTAAAGTTTGCAAAACAAGTACCTTTAGCTATTTTATTAAAGACACTTAATTTGGTACAGAGAAAAGAAAATTCAAGTAAAAGAAAATTAAAATATTTTATTTTTTATTTAAGTAATAAAAGCCTATCCCCTGACTCAGACCCAGGGTTGCAAAGAAACATATTACTTTTGCTTAAAGCATATTTTAAATGTTTAAAACTTTTTTTCTTACATACAAAACAGTTTCAATTACAGTAAGCAAAAAAAAAAAAAAAAAATCATTAGGGTTTAAAAAAAAAAAAACAGGAAAAGAATAAAGTAATAGATGCCAAATTTAATTGCTAATTAACTTATATAGATTTTTTTTCTAATATTAATTATAATTATAAAGTGCTTTTAAATAAGTACCATGTTTGGCAACCTTATCAACACCTAAACCGTTTCTAGTTTTGTTTTGTACAAAGCTGTGTAGTAAAATAAAAAGTTTACTTGTTACTTGCTATTAGTTAAAATATAAATATTTTTAAATCAAGCCTATTTTTTATTGTTGAATTTCTTTCTTGTAAACTAAAACGAGAAGTACATAAGCATTCTGTACTTGCTTTCTGCTTCTAGGCTACAATGAGACGTCTCATTGTGTCCCAAACAACAAAATAAAGATTTTTGTTCCATATCATTAAAATAAACCATAAGTTAAAAATAATATAGCTGAATAATAGATTAAAGTGTCAGTAACAATATAAACTACAGCACTCATCTTAATTGTTGAAGCTTTTCAAGATTATGATAGATGCAAGAAATTATCCAAATAACTTTCAGTGTGTCCAAACAGTAACTATTTTTTTACTACAAAACAAAAGCATAGAATAGCATGGAACTAGGAATTCTGGGAAGCATTTTGGTTATGTTTACTCCTCCTAAATGGTTGGTAGCTGTCAGAATGGGATGGTAACAAAGTCATGATCAGTAGATTGTCACAATTGGTAATATGGTCATAATCAGTAAACTGTTGGCTTTAGTAAATTAGTGGAAAACTTAACTCAGTTTTTTTTTTTTTTTGAATTTAATTAAAGTAACAGTTTAAGAGGAAAACAAAAGTAACAATACCCGTTCACAAAAAATTTGAAAATTTCAGACTTTAAATGTTGTTTTTTCTTTATTTCAATGAGAGGAAAAATAAAGATTTGTGCTTGTGAATGAAATTGAGAAGGTTTTGAGCATTTTTAAAAACATTTTTATCAATAAAACAGTAGGTTTTCTAGTTTGAGTCGGTAATAGAGGGGGAAACATTAAGATGGAGGGCTTGAGTATACCCACGATAGAAAAGAAAATGTTTGTAGTCTCCAGTTTCTCCACAGATGCAATCTGGAGAGTTGAGGAGTGTTGCCATCTGTTGAGTAATTAGCTAAGTAGAATGGTAGATTGCCTACCCCACTAAAACCGAAGAATCTTCTAAACCAAAATGTCTGCAATCGAAGGTCTGTCTATTCGCAACTGTCGATTCTGAAGGGGGGAAAAAACATGCTCTATAAAAATTCATAAAATATGGACATTAAAAAAAAAGAACATTTACTTAATGTTTTTGATAAATTGCTGTTTTAAATTGTTATGGATTCAATTAACACTTTGATTATTTCATTTTTGAAATGAATCGGTTGCGTATCTCGGTAATAACATAGATTGAAGAAGGCACTCCATGCAATTTGTATCCGTATAAACTATAAAACAAGGGCGTGTGTTTTATCGATAAACGTTATTGTTATAATAAGATACGTAATTTTGAAGTTCCTTTTATGTTCTATTGCACCCCCCATCGTGAGGACTAATATGTCTTATTATTAAGTTAATAATTACAATTTGTCACACATTCTATTTCTTTTCATACCCCTTCCGCCATTTTCCAACTGAACCTGTTAATTCTGCGTTCGAAAATTTTAATGATTGTCTGCAGGTTTGTTTTTTCTTTTTTTTGTAGTAGGAATACTATTCTTAAGTACATCGTTGGGAATAAATAGACTTAAATAATTGCACAGTGGTGAAAATTGAACTGCTCTTTTTTCCTTGTATTGATAGATTAATCGATTGTAATGAAACGTTGCCTAATAGATCTAAAAGAAAAGAAAAGCGTAGATGGAGTTTTACTCTCGCATCAGATAGTCAGTTTATTCCTTTGCTTTATTCTTACGCGTTTTTTCGCGCGTGACTCGCTGAGTGTGCTTGGTGCAATCTTCTTTATCTTTATTATTATACTAATAATGAAGCTGAAAGTCTCTGGATCTCTCTCTGTCCGTCAGGATCTCTGTGACGCGCATAGCGCCTAAACAGTTCAGCCGATTTTCATGAAATTTGGCACAGAATTAGTTTATAACATGGGAGTGTGCACCTCGAAGCGATTTTTCGAAAATTCGATTTTCTTCTTTTTCTACTCCAATTTTAAGAACATTTTACCCAGCAAATTATCACAACGTGGAAGAGTAAATTACGAAATTATCATAACGTGGAACCGTAACATGGGCAAGCCATTTAGCAAATTGGCGAGAAATTCATCATCCATTATTTGTGAATATACATGCAAACCAAATGATCTTTTAATTTTCTACTACGGGCAAAGCCGTGCGGGTACCACTAGTAGTGACATAAAACGAATTGCTTGTCGCTCAAGCGTTGATTTTCGATTTCGAAATACGCAATAGTTTCGCTAATGGTACGTGCGATCTAGCAAGGAATAATGTTGTCTTAGGGAACATCTTTTTTCGTGTAATGAATGTTACTAATAGCATAAACTGTTTCTTACTGTGTTACTTAATGAATGTACCGTCGTTTATTATATTACGTAATACTGTTCGTTATTATCTCTATAGTACAAGAAAGTCGCCCGCCAAGGTATGACGGATGAAAATTGCTTCCGCATTTGAAAGAAACTATTGCCTGTGTGGTTAAATAAAATTAAATATTATTAAATTTAAGATCGTTAAAAACGCTGTGACTTTAAAGCTGCTGGTCAGAATGACTATATTTCGCCAGAAAATGTTTGAGGCCATGGAATTTTGTTCGGCGAAGGAAAGAAAAAACATGTGTCGATAGATGGCGCTGTCGGGATTTATATTGCTGTTGTAGAGGTATAGGATTACTTACTAATGACTCAGACGTGTGTTAACAGTTTGTGGTTCATAAAGTGTTTATTTTATCAAGCCAAATTTTTCTGTTTTCACTGTAAACATTTAATCTTCTTTTTTCAGTAATACATTTTCGTTAACCATTGAAATCTATTGTTAAGAAATGATATTTATGTTTTTTCTACCAGTTATTAGTAAAACTCTGTTTTATATAAATACAGGATGGTTATAAAATAACGCGAGCTGATTAGAACTCTCTAGCAAATGAAGTATTGGACGAAACATTGCCAAATTTTATGGGCGTGCATAGTAGACCGGGATTTCGATTTCTGAAATAATAGTTAAAAAAAGTACAAAAAATCGTCACCAGGGGAAATTTTGGCGTTGAAAAGGTGTATTATTGTGAATATTGAAGGATTAAACGCTAACTGCCAAAATATACATCAATTTCATTCCCAAAATATGATTTTTACTATCAAATGAGGCTCAATATGACCAACATCGAGGTAATTTCAATGTACTAAATACAATGCATAATATTTTCCACACATTCGGGAGGGGGGGGGAATTTCCCCTACTAACAATGCTATTCGAGTTTTCAAAGTTGAGTTACCGGAAACATGTCGCAGATACAGGCCCGTGTCCAGGATTTCATAAAGGGAGGGGTTGAAACATTTTACCTATATAACTTACGTTGTCAAAGGAAAACTAACCACGCGTGTTGAATAGTTCATTTTAGTTCGATAACTAGGCTTTTTTTTAATACGTTTTGCGTTTTTTTTTCTAAATGAAATCCTATTTGTACAGTTGAACATTTTGTAAAAGCACACATATTTTTTTTTTTTTTATGCCACCTAATTCTAGTTTCTTTTTTTTTTTCTTTTGTTTTTCCATCAAATAACATTGAACAGGAATTTAATAAAAATAAAAATTGCATTGAAAAAAAATTGCTGTTTCGCATAGAAACATTTTTCTAATGTGAAACGACTAATTCATCCAACACTAAAGGCGTACCATAAAAAAACAGTAAGCAAAGTAACCATTTTCCAAGCCCCCTAAGTTTTTTTTTGGGGGGGGGGGCTACGTCATTGTCTAATATTCGTTTGGGTAATTTTCCCTTGCATGCTTACAGCATCGCCGGACTCTCCAGCCATTCCATTTTTTCAAGCACTTAGAAGCGAAGGGGCTTGGGAATCCTACAATTGAGGAAGATGGTAATTGTTAAACATGGGGAAATATTAAAGAGGGTGAATACTGTATCAGAGTTTAACTCTGAAATTAATTAAAACTTAAAATACGTTTTGGAAAATCTCTTAGTGATTCATTGATTTTTTTTTTTTCAATGCTAAAACCCTCCCCTTGGACACGGCTCTGCGCAGATACACAACACTATTAAGAAATCCCCATGGCGGAACGTCACAAGGTGAGAGATAGGGCGACCACAGTGGCCATACCGTAGGAAATACATGACTAATGAATCTGCTATCAAAGAAATGTTGTCGCCATATACTCAGTACCTAAAGCTCAACGTGGGGTGGTGCACCATCTTATATGAATATTATTCAAGTAGAAATCCTTGCTTCCGCGCCAAAATTTCTTCGTGACGACTTTTGGTATTATTCTTCTCTTGTTACGAATTGAAATTTCTTGTTGGTTTTATTGAACCTTATTTGAAAGCAACAAAAATTTGCAGTTAAAAACTAGATGTGTGCTGAATTTTTTAGCATTTAATTCTTTAGTATTCGCAAGTAATGCTCTTTTGCAGCGCCAAAATCCCCCCTGGTGGTGAATTTTGGTACTATTTTTTTCGTTGCAGAAATCAAAATCCCATGGTCTGCTATGTACGTCTATGAAATTTAGCAATGTTTCGTCCAATACTTCACTTGCTAGAGGGCTCTGAACACCTCGCGTTATTTTATAACCACCTTGTATATATAAACAGATAAGTTTGACCACGGATTGCATGGAATTGGCAAACGTCCAATTAAGACAAGTCTACATGAATGAGGGAGAAAAGTAAAATTTTGATACGCCTGTTCCGGTTACTTGAATTTGACTCTGCGTAATTCAGAGGCTAACTGCAAAAACTGGCATCCCTGAAAATTAATAGATGCGTCCATTTCCGCCTGTAAACCGGATGTTTGCCTTTCCATACGATCCGTTGTCAGACAGAATGAGCAGGGCCTGATCAAAGCACGGTCCTGCAGGTCCGTGGACCTGGGCACCATAATTTTTTGGGGCACCAAAATGGGGTAAATTTATCTTTTTTACATTCTTTTTAAAATTTTTACTTTGAAAATATACGACATTTCTTACGAGAGGGGCACCAAATTTTACCAGGACTTGGGCACAACTTTGGCTAGATCGGGCCCTGAGTATGAGTTTGTTCCTTCTTGTTGAAATTTCTCCTAATTGAAGAATTTGACATCGATAAATTTTCGGAGTCGATTGTTGCTAAAAGAGTTGAGGTTGGAGTGTTTTGCGCTGACTTTTCTAGTTGATTGTTATTCAAAGTCCCGATTTCAAAACAGTCATGAGGCCCTGGAAATTTGTTTGGCGGCGAAGAAATGCTATGTTTTATGCTTCCGAAATAAAATGTTTTACTGCAGTGGACACTCAGTGTTCGCGCTCAACTATCCGTAACCTGGGTCCCAGGGACCCATTAATGAAATAGATTTGGGTCCTTTGGTGGAAAAAATGAGTCCCTTAAATTTTAAACAGAAAATCTTAGTGCGTAAATGAATAATATAAAAATATTTATACTTGGGGGGGGGGGGGAGGCATTAAATAAAATAAATTGGTTATTTTGCCCTAATTCTTTTGTGATTTTATCATTGTAAAATTATTTTCAAATAATACACTTGCAAGACTCAGTTATGTGAGAAACTATTTGGTCAGTTACAATGAGATTAACTCAAAATTTACTTTAAAAATGGGTTTTACCATAAAATATAAAACAAGTGCCTCTGATAGATCAAGCAAAAAGCACTCCCTTAACTTTTGTTTTCCTGGAAATTTTTCTTAGTGAAAAAAGCAAACAGACCCCCCCCCCCCTTCCCAATTATCATTGGCAATTACATAATAATAATAATAAATCGCAAGCGAATGAACCCAACGCAAAAATCGCGATCGCAAAAACGAAACATTTTCTCATATGAGTGTGAAAATTGCTCATTTGCAATCTTAAATCAGTATATTTGACTTTATTTTGACTTGTTCAAAGTATCTGTTTTGATTTTTGTTCTATTTTTAAAATCGTGCCATTTTGAAAATGGCGCGATCGATTAATACCCGACTTTTGCAAGTCCAAATAAAAATAACCCATCAGAAAGAGATGAATTATTAGAAAAAGAACAAGGTTAAAGTGCTTTTGTATAAAATTCAAGTATTCATAAGCAATTTAACAAGAAAAATGTAAAGTTCCGAACTCTTTGTGTTTAGCGCGATCTGGAAAATATTCGCCATTTTTTTCTCCCCTCTTTTTATTGGGGATGCAAAATGATGATTTTCAAAAGTAATTCTGGTTACATGAATACCAAATTGCAATATTTTTACTGTACAATTGTCTTGTATTAATCCTGAAGATTGCATTGAAAACCTCTCTCATTTTTAGTCTTCATTTCTGTTTTTAGGAATTTCCTCAAGACAAAAGTTGAGGGAAAACTTATTCTTAGAATACAGTACAGTGGGCTATTTGTGAACTTGCTCCCTGAGCTCTGCCCAGGAGGTCACTGTAAGCTCCAGTCTTATCACTAAAATTCCATTGACTGATCCACAATTGGGGTGTGTTTGAATAGCTGATAAACAGATAGGGTCATTTTAGTCCCTTTCTGTTGATTCTCCTGGTCATTTTGAAGCTTAAAAGCATTTACTAAATAGATCTTTAGCATTTTCTCCCATTTTTTTTCTGGTTCTTATCTTTTGGGTTTTCTGGGTCCCTGGGACCCGATTTTTCGCGGAAGTTGCGTCCCTTTCCCGCGAATTTGCGTAAAAAACCCGCTATAGCGCGTAAACGCGAACCCTGACACTGGTTAATTGAATCAATGGTTTGTTAAATCAACCGCTTTAATGGAATCAAATTGCCAATAACAGAACAAAATCCAGCTTTACTGAATTAGCCGCTTTGTGGAATCAAAACTGTTGAGAACAAACGTGATTTCTGTAAGCGGCGGCCACTATTACCATCTGATTGCTACTCATTTAGATTTTTAAAATTATTTGTATACTATCGCTCGGTGTCCTGGTTAAAGGGTCTAATACGGGGTTTACTCCTAACCCGCAGCAAATTTGAAATAGAGACGTCAGGAAATAATAAATGCTTTATATCAGAGGTTCTCAAACTTCAGAACTCCGCGAACCCACTCCGGAAAACTTACAAACTTCAAGGAACCCCCCCCTCCCCCGGCGAGCGCAAATATACAATGATTTGAAACAGTAAAATCTATTTTTTTTCCTAATATATTTGTACCCTTTTTTACTTCCTTTTACAAAAAAGGAAGCATTTTATTCGCAAAAAAAAAATGTTCACTCAAAAATCGGCCTTAATTTCCATTTTGCTCGTCCCCGAATGAAGATTGATTTTTTTTTTCAACGCGAACACACGTGGATACATGCCTAAGAACGTATAGACACCTGAAGAATCCATTTTGACGACCCCCGAGTTAATTACAACGAGTTTTTTCGTGACGTCCGTATGTACGTATGTATGTTGCGTATGTATGTATGTATGTATCTCGCGTAACTCAAGAACGGTATGTCCTAGAAAGTTGAAATTTGGTACATAAGACTCCAAGCGGGGTCTAGTTGTGCACCTTCTCTTTTGGTTGCATTCGGATGTTCCAAAGGGGGTCTTTTACATCTTTTTGGGGTAAAATCATTGTTAATTTCAATGTAAACTCAAGCGGTGCTATAATTTGGCAAACACTTCGCACTATATCGCCAAGCGTTTGGTCGCCAAGTTTTGTCGCCAACTCGGCGACGAATTTGGCGTTTTTTTTTTTTTTTTTTTAAATCTGGTGTCAATTTGGCCATATTTAGAGAGTTTACCATTGAATCACATTAAAACCGCCAATATTACGAAAATTTATCTGTATAAAACGATTTCTTTGCTTCGGTTCGCAACAAACATGGAGTGAAAATATTTAAAGTGTTTCTTTGCTTACTCCAAAGCACTGTTATCATTAAATTGGCGTAAAAGGAAGTCATGTGATGCACACGACAGCTCGTTTCCTTTAAACTTATTTATTCATTGTTCTGTTTATTTTTTATTAATGTGCTGTGTGTTTATTTCCGAGAGTTTCAAGGAGGTGGGGGGGGGGGGGGCTGCTGCGTGCTGCATGTACTTAAGCAAGAACTTTTTAATTTTTCATATGTCTTTTTGAAATAAAATATCGTTACTCATCCTTTAATCTCAATTATATTTAATGTTTTAGCTGCATAGCACCGCGGACCCCCTGGCATGGACTCGCGGACCCCCAGGGGTCCTCGAACCACAGTTTGGGAAACTCTGTTTTACATAAAAACGCAGTTGCAAACTAATTTTCCTTTCATCAATTAAATTTTTTTACTATACTAATATTGCGTAGAGAATAACTACATTTGCAATGGTTTCACTGTAAATAATGGTCTGAACTTTTCTATCAATGTATGAGTACGAACTTTAAGTCGAAAAGTGAAAGGAAACGGCCACGCTAATGACAAAAAATATTATTAATTACTTAACTTTTGTGCTGTAAATTGTTGAGAAACGAATAAAAGAATGTCTAGTGTCTCGCTTGAATAAAAGTCGTTCCAACTCGTTTGACATGCGCATGCAGACGATGCAATTCTGTTCATATTCCAGTGTTCGAGGAATAAAGGTAAAGTGATTTTTCTTCTTAAATAAATCCCCCCCCCCTTGAGCCAGTATATATAACGCTTGGATCTCCATATGTATCGTTTCATTTACGTATTACAGTTTATTAAAGATAACTAAGGTTTTTTTTTTTGCGAAATGTTTTTACTTACATAATGATGTGAGACTTAATTTCTTGAAATATCTTCCATGAAGAGCTAGACTTGGAATTTTCCATAAGCGTTCGAAAGTATTGAAATCTAGGTCTTTTGTCAGGGCTTCTTTTAAAAACATTTATGTATAGCATGTGAACTTGTAGGAGTTTACGAGTCAAATGGTAACAAAAATTTAAAAAGTGTTTGTTTGCCCATTTTTCTCCCCGATATTTTTCTTGTTCCAACTGTCCTTTATAAAGACTCAACATGCAGAACTTCATATCTGTTTTTCAAAACTTTTTTCGGGGAACCCCCCTCCCCCCGAACCCCCTAAAATTAAGGATGTTTTATACCGCATATAAAGGGGGAGCTTTAATCACTCCCTTGATATCCCCCTCCCTCTCCAAGGTCAAAACAACACAAAAGAGCGGGCAGGATAAAAAAAAGGAGAGGTAAAAACATAATTTTACGTATCAGAGAAAAAGGCATGCATAGTAAAAAAAAAAACTTTAAAAGTTGGCCTGTTTTTTCACTAACATAAAAATTGTCCCCCCTCCCTCCCCCCCACATACCTGAGACAGCTTTGGGACCCTCCTTAAGTAAGAGCCCCTTCAAAGGACAGGCCGACTTATCCGACATTTTGGTTCCAAGACAGCTTAGGATCCAGCGTTGTGTCTGGTATTTATAAATACAGTATAATAGTCGAGGAGCAAACGGTCAAATTTTAGCTCCCGTGCGATTTTTGTGATACAATTATAGCAGTTAGTTTTTCTGAAAGGTATTTGCATGAGGAAAACGAATTCAGATGTTGCCACCCCCCAAAATGGTGCAGGGGGGCTGGGGGGCAGCTATAACTGCCGTGGGGGGCAAGTGATTTCCCGTTCAATTTTTGTGATACAATTGTGTGACTTAGCTTTTCTGAAAGGTATTGGTACGAGAAAACCAAATTTCGATAATGCCAACCCCGAAAATGGTTCAGGGGGGCAGGGGGGCGGCTATAACTACATTTGGGGGGGCAAGCTGTTTCCCGTTCAATTTTTGTGATACAATTATGGGAGTTAGTTTTTCTGAAAGGTATTGACACGAGGAAACCGAATTTGGATGATGCTACCCCCGTAAATGCTGCAGGGGGGCGGAGGGGGAGGGGATTATAACTGCATTTGGGGGGCAAGCTGTTTCCCGTTCAAATTTTATGATATAATTATGCGAGTTAGTTCTCCTGAAACGTATTGGCACGAGGAAACCGAATTTAGATGCTGCTAACTCCGAAATTGGTGCTGGGGGGCAGGGGGGGCGGTTATAACTGCGTTGGGGGCATGTAATTTTTCGTTTAATTTTTGTGATACAATTATGGGAGTTAGTTTTTCTGAAAGGTATTGTCACGAGGAAAACAAATTTGGATGTTGTCAACCCCGAAAATGGGGCAGGGGGGCGGGGGGCGGTTATAAATGTGCAGGGGGGCAAGAGGTATTCTGTTCAATTTTTGTGATGCAATCATGGGAGTTGGTTCTGCTGAAAGGTATTGGCACGAGGAAAACGAATTTGGATGTTGCTATCCCCTAAAATGCTGATGGGGGGCAGGGGGGGTATGACTGCAAACATAACACACTTATATATTCAAAATTTCTCGGTTTACAACAAGTTTTCAAAGTTTAATATGCTTAAATCCACTAATAATAACATTAAATGCAAAAAACTCCGAATTAAATTGCTGACACGTGTTTCGAAGCTATTAAGAGCTCCTTTTTCATTGTAAAAGATGTGAGTTTATGAATGAAAATTCATCCGACTAAAGACGATCTTTCCATCGATAATGGGTTCCTGGTAACAAAGTTTATCATTTCAGTAAAAAATATTAGGAGGAAGGGAGGGGGGTCCCCCCCCTCCCCGTTGATTAAAAAAATGCAAAATTGTATTTGTGTACTTTATTATTCTTTGTATATATTTCCTCTTCCGAAATAAATTTGTACCCTTTACCCAGGCCTATCATTTTGGGGGGGGGGCAGTGTTAAGCCCCCCCCCCCAAATGACGGCTTTGACGGCCCCAGCTCTGAAAGAATAATGTTTTTTCGTTTGAGTTTTTCTCCTTTTTTTTAAAGTAAATTTTAACTAAGTGGTGGGAGCGCTTGGATGAAATTTCCAACACCATGGTGGTCGTACATTAAAGAAACAAACATATGTCGAAGGAGGTCTTTTTTCTCCTTTATCCTTTGTACTCATAGGAGCGGAGGACAAAGGCATTGTTACGAGAGCTTATCATGAGTTCCTTGCGACCGCCTTTAATTTTGCTTATCTCTTCCTTCCCTTTGTATTGCGGCCTAGTGTATCTTCAATTCTTGGTTGGCGGTCAGTTTTTCCAAAAGCAACAATGTCAAAATCTGATCCAGCTCTCACGGAATCGGCATGTCCAGTTTTACAACCTATATGTCTCTAGTTATTCTACAAAGCAACTTGATGGGTCTCATTTTCCTAATCAGATCGTGATAGTATTGGTTTTTTACAAAATATCTCTTTTCTCTATGAAGCACACCGTATCTTTTTATTCTTCTGAAAGAAAATTCTCACGAACAAGTTTCAGAGAGGGAAGAGCAGATCTCTTTAAATGGTCAAAACAGAAATTTATTGCTGTCACCAGTATTATCTATTTTATTGGACACTCTAATTGGCCACTTTTTCTCTGGAGTCACATGAAATGGAAATTCGTAAACAAGGGAACGTTGTACCATTTATTTTTAAGAAAGAGAGGAGAAGGAATTCTTATTTTAGTCTAGTTCATTTAAAATAAAAATATTGTATGCAGAAGTTTGACGCACGTCGTTAATTAGTTTAGTAAGCAATTAGTCACTTTCAGATGGATCTCACTGAACCAAAAACAAAGCTAAAAATAGGAATTAATTATACATTATGTATTATATGTCAAGAGAAATCCACCGAAGGACTAATCATTAACCCTACCACACATGAAAAGGTTTTAAAGAGTGTGCTAGAAAATGCTAAATATGAAAACGTCAAGTATGTTTCATCTAATATCCGTTTGCGTGGAATGACTGCAAAAATACTGGCTGACAACAAGGCATCATGGCATCGAAGTTGTTACCAAGATGTCACTCATAAGGGACATTTTGAACGCATAAAAAAGCGATATGAAAGTCAAGCTCAGCATACATCACCTGTTACAAATAGTAGCACATCGAGACTGACACGTTCACATTGCATTCCATTCAATAAAGAGAAATGCTTTTTCTGTGACAAAGGTCAGACACGTGCAAAGTCCCTCAGAAAACTGTCGGTTGATCATGCTCAAAAAAGTCTGAGTGATGCTATTGCTAAAAGTGGAAATGAAGCCCTCCAGATAAAACTTAATACAGCAATAAACCCTGAAGATGGTCAAGCTATCGACATTCGATACCATTTACAATGTTTTGCGAAGAATGTGACAAATGTACTACGATGTCCTAATGCCAGTGCACCCAACACTTCTAGAGCCCCTGAGAGTGCGTCAGAGATTGAATTTACTTGTATGATTCAAGAATGTTTAAAAACAGGTACATTGAGTATGGCTGATGTACAAACCACGTATGAAAACATTCGTGCTATGAATAACGTCCCTTATCCATCCATTACAAGGAAAGAAACAAAAGAATTGCTACAGAAATCTGTTGCAGATATTGAATTTCACCGTCCGCAGAAAAGAAATCAAGCAGAAATTGTTAGTATGAAGCATGCACGAGACAATAACATGATATCCCAGAATGATGATGAAGATTTAAACATGACCATGAGGAGTTTGTATGATGCTGCTAATTATCTCCGTAAATCTATTATGAAGTCACGGTTATGAAAGTCACGGTTTCAATAAATGTTTTGTTTTGTTCAAAAATACTCCTTATATTCTGAAACCGAAAGAAACACCTGTACAAAAAATTTGGGGGGAGGGGGAACCCCCCCCCCCTTCCTCCTAATATTTTTTACTGAAATGATAAACTTTGTTACCAGGAACCCATTATCAATGGAAAGATCGTCTTTAGTCGGATGAATTTTCATTCATAAACTCACATCTTTTACAATGAAAAAGGAGCTCTTAATAGCTTCGAAACACGTGTCAGCAATTTAATTCGGAGTTTTTTGCATTTAATGTTGTTATTAGTGGATTTAAGCATATTAAACTTTGAAAACTTGTTGTAAACCGAGAAATTTTGAATATATAAGTGCGTTATGTTTGCAGTCATACCCCCCCTGCCCCCCATCAGCATTTTAGGGGATAGCAACATCCAAATTCGTTTTCCTCGTGCCAATACCTTTCAGAAAAACTAACTCCCATAATTGTATCACAAAAATTAAACGAAAAATTACATGCCCCCAACGCAGTTATAACCGCCCCCCCTGCCCCCCAGCACCAATTTCGGAGTTAGCAGCATCTAAATTCGGTTTCCTCGTGCCAATACGTTTCAGGAGAACTAACTCGCATAATTATATCATAAAACTTGAACGGGAAACAGCTTGCCCCCCAAATGCAGTTATAATCCCTTCCCCCCTCCGCCCCCCTGCAGCATTTACGGGGGTAACATCATCCAAATTCAGTTTTCTCGTGTCAATACCTTTCAGAAAAACTAACTCCCATAATTGTATCACAAAAATTGAACGGGAAACAGCTTGCCCCCCCAAATGTAGTTATAGCCGCCCCCCTGCCCCCCTGAACCATTTTCGGGGTTGGCATTATCGAAATTTGGTTTTCTCGTACCAATACCTTTCAGAAAAGCTAAGTCACACAATTGTATCACAAAAATTGAACGGGAAATCACTTGCCCCCCACGGCAGTTATAGCTGCCCCCCAGCCCCCCTGCACCATTTTGGGGGGTGGCAACATCTGAATTCGTTTTCCTCATGCAAATACCTTTCAGAAAAACTAACTGCTATAATTGTATCACAAAAATCGCACGGGAAACCATTTGCTCCCGGACTAATAACATATGTTGGTTGCTATATCGTAAAATATTTAATGAAAAGTTGAGTGAAATGTCACTTAAGGTACTTGACTAAGAAGATAACTTAGATCGCAAATTCAACAAAAATGTATCCGAAAATGTTTACTGCAATGAACCTCATTTTCACACCTTGTTTATTTTTAATCATGTCTATATATATAAAAATGAACTTTGGTAAATTTGTTCCCTAAGATCTCAGAAACTACCCGGCAGATTTGGCTGAAACTTTCACCGTTTGTTCTTTTTGGTACTGGGGAGGTTTGTAGACCAGTTCGAAAAAAATCCGATCGATAGTTTCCTTTTTATTCTAATTTGTCCAAATTTTCGCATAAATGCCTCAGTATGACGGTGAAAAAATACGTGCACATATTAAAATTATGTGTCCATTGAAAGCGCTTATTTTTCTTCTGAAGATGGCATCTGTTAGAAAGTTCTAAGTTGTATGAAAAACCAGTTATGAGCTTTTTTTGTTCCATGTTCGAAGGCTTTCCTCAACCCAATTCATTATTTAGTGTATCATCTCAACTCCCAGCTCATAGCTAGAATTGTTGAATATTTTTGTGTTTCGTCTGACTGTTTGAGGCTTTTCTCAAGTCAAATCTCAAAGTAACGTTTTTTCCCAAGATTGGCTAATAATAACTAGATTTGGCTGATTATTTTCCATTCAAACGGAACTTTAGTGTAATTAATGGGTTTTTTTTTATTATTTGTGCTGATTGGACACTTAATCATTATCCAATCTAACAGCAGAAACTTCGCCAAAATTTCTGCAGAAAGATTTCAATAGCGGATGCATTTGGCAGTTTTTTCAACTGTCGCGGTTTTTTGAAGCCAAAGACTACGTAATAATGTTTGTCAGCTTTCACCATATACACAAAATATCGCCAATCAAAGAATCTTTAAAAACTTTTTTACTGTAAAATAATCCAGCAACTAAATTAGGCAAATCCATAAACAGCACAAAAACTTCCATTAATGTGACTTTGTGCACAAATTCAAACCATCGCCAAATGTTACTACTTATTTTGGAAACATTTCAGATGAAATTATTTAGCTTCATTTTGTGGTGACCAAAAGTATCTCAGCATCTGGCGACAATATTTCTTTAACAAAAATTAGTAACATGCCGTTTTACAAAGTAAAGAGGGGGAGCATTATCCAATGTATCCCAAAACGATTCCCGCAAATTTGGTACCATTTTAAATTGCACCAAGAACCCACAATAATTGAAATTTTCCAAAATAACTAAAGCAAGGTTAAGGGGATTAAGGGGGCGCGGCTACATTTTTTTAAACAGTTCACACTTCAATAGACATGCAAAGAAGATAAGACTCCATGTAAAAAAATAAAAAATAAGTATTAACTGATTAATCATTTTAAACATGTGAAGTTTAATTTAATATTTCGGAAATTTTTCAAATTTGTATATGGTTAAATTTCGTGTTTTCGTTTCTAAATGAATACTATTTTGCTCTTTTTACTTACTTCTACTTTAGTTTTATGAGTAAGGAAGAAACTAGATTTTAAATCGCGTCAAAAAGGTGTGTTTTAAATTCTTTCACTTAAAACAGAAAACAAATGCAAGTAACGATTGTTTCTCATAATTATTTCTAACCCAGGCAACGCCGGGTATTTTTGCTAGTAATATATAAATCTTCTTCATTTACAGAATAAAATAAGCAAACATGAATCAGGGGACACATCTAAAGCTTGGACACCAGTTTTCTGCAACGAGGCTTTTATACAAATACAAATTTTTTGTCACCCGACAATTTTAGAACCAAAATGTCGGATAAGTCAAATCCGGCCCTGTCTATTCGAACATGTTTATGTACAGTTAGTAACATTATTTTTCTTACTTACAATGCGATAAAATTTTGTTGGGGTGAATTTTTGTCCCCTTCCCTGTTGCCCTAGCGAGGAAATGAAAGTGAACGTTCAAAATCATGACGTCATCGATGTGTGAAATAGCGTTACGGTTCTAGTTAACGCTTCAATTCCGCTGGCAGTCTTCTTGGGAACCGAATTCTTTAAAATTGATGATTTTCTAAGCATCTCTGCTTCCAGATTAAGAATCGAGAAAAATACCTTTTAAATCAGTGGTACCCATGTACCCAGTTTACGGTCCGCGGGGCGTATGCCGGCTGTGAAGCTGATCCATGTGGCCCAATGTTACGAATCGAAAACCAGGTTCTGGAAGCAGTTAAACAACTTAAAAAGTTGATGTTTTGTTTGACATTACAAAAAAGCCAAAAAAAAGGTTAGAATTTTGAGATCTTTCAGATTATGCATTTCGCAAACACGATTTTCCGCACGTTTTCACGTTTTTTCCGCACTATAGGTGTCGTTGCTGTTCTGTGACGCATGTGTTTCCGGTTTCCATGGTCTATTTACTTTGCTTCCTTCCATTTTTTGTTCGTTTATCGTTCGGTTTACTTTGTGTGGACTTTTCGTTCTTCTTTTTTGCACTGATGAATGGGCTTGCATATGAAGCCCCGAAACAGCTGTTTGCTGAGTTTTTAACTCTATTTTACTACTTTATTTGTACTTTATGCACGTTGTTGTCATTTTTACTCAATTACCAGAGAGTTTATAAACATATGAAAAGTGTAAAACTAGATGCCAATACTCACAAAGCTTTCATTAAAAAAAATCAGTGTACTTCCAACGTGAGCTTCCTTACTAACCCTGAGCTTCCATATTCGCTATAATAAATCAGCCCCTTACCCTAAATAGTAGTAAATGAGTAGCCTCTTTTGCTCACTCCCTGTTTCGAGAAAAGTTTTTGCCACTTTTTAATTCTCTTATCCTGGAGTGGATTTCTTTTATAAACTATCTGAAACATTCTTTGCATTGCTGCTATGGATTTGTGTTTTGCATACCAGAGAACAAATTTGTACATTTTCCTGACGCCATTTTCCCCCATCTCCGCTCTTAAAAAGCTCAGATTCGAGAACAAATATTTGCCTTTTAAACTAAGAATTCAGCTGCTAAATTTTGCATCATCGTAGTCGTAGCGTTTACACTTTCCTTTTAAATCCTCTGTTCAAATTCAGTACATTTGATTCGGACACTCTGTATAATAAACCATGGCCCCACTGAATGCGCTGGCGCTTACCAGGCCTTGACAATTTTTGACTTTCCTGTGTTAAACCGGGGCAACTATTTCTGCACTTGAACATGGCCACACTAGATGGAAAAACTTCAAAACTTCATATTTGCCCATTCTGACCGCAAGGAGGCGCCACAAGCCACGGTTGAATCCACCAATCAACGATAAGTTTCAAAGTTTGTTTATTTTAATTAATTTATAGTACATAGAACAAACATCACTAAATTGCAAGATGCTAATTTTGAAATTAAAGGTTTCAATTTAAGTTTACATGCTCATTTATAGCTTGTGTTTCATTTGTTGTACTATTTTACGCTTTATGGAGAAAGTTAATTATTTAGAGGATTATTTTTTATTTTAATGGACTTTTTGATCTTGTTTCTTGGCTTGCTTCGCTTACAAATATTTTAAGAAGAGAAAATAAGTTATGGTATCGCCAAATAAGTACTTTATATGTAACTTGAAATAGTCCCTGACAATAAGTAAAATTAAATAACCGCCATGTTAAAAAATACACCGCTACGTACCTATAACGGAAAATTACCCCCTCCCTTTTTTTTTTTTTTTTTTTGAGAAATGCTAGATATTTAGCGCTGCTCCTAATGCTATACAATTAGATTACAAATATTTGTAAGCAGATCTCAGACTCCTGCGGATTCTTGACGGTCTACTGTGTGTGCGTATTTTATTTTTCCAACAGAAAATTCATATCCTAATTTCCGCCAAACTTGGCGATCAAATTTTCTGCAAAGTTTCTAGTTCAAAGCTCCTTTCTCATTTATGCTTAAAGTGTAGAAAATAGTTTTTTATGACTAGAATTCAATGTTTACAGAATTTTACATCGCTAAATATTTTAATTTTCTTAAAAATATGTTTAAAAATATCGCAAAAATGTCAAGTAAAAAAATTCCATATCATTGTTTTACTTTTGCAAGAACAACATAAATTTTATGTGGAATTCTCCCCTGATAGAATGTTTTAGAACATCAACAGTGTTGATATTTTATAAAATAATCCGTTCCTTTTTTTTAATTAGTTTCACAAATTTATGTGTAGATATTTGAGGAGTTTCTTTCCCTGTTGCATGATTTGTTAAACGTTAAAAATAAATTTAAAAAATCATAATAATTTGAATTTTGCCTGCTTAAGTTCGAAGTAGGTTATTCACGATCATGAATTGCGATAGGATCCTACTCGCTAGGTTTCTTGTTTCTACAAATGGAATGAAATGGAAATGACCTAGAAATGTGCACCCGTCATAATATGATTGTTGATTTTCTGGAATAGATAATACGAGGCATATCCATTAGCAAAAAAAAAAAAAAAATTCTGATGCGGTAAATAAGATAAATATTTTATGCCCGATATCCACCAGTACACTTTATCATAAATATTATTTACTGCGTGAACACTTTATTACAATTGAATTATATATATTGAAGTAATAGCACCTAGGATGTTATAGGTGAGGCGGGAGGGTGGAGTGAGGATAGAACCTGAGTTAAAGTGAACGCTCTCCGGTCTGTGCGCCTTCCGATCTGTGTGTGTACACCCAAACCTGTTTTTGTACGGTCTTTTTTTTTTGTGTAGTTTATAAAAATTAATTATAAAACGAGCGAAAATTATTTATCAAACGAGTGCGTTGTAGTATCATCAAGGGTCGACAGGGGTATCCGATGGGAAGTCACTGTGACTTTCCAAAAATTTCATAATTCGGGAAATTTTTCGGAAGTTGACAAAATTATCATCGCTTGGTTTATTTTGATTTCGTTTAAATATAACATTTTGGGTATTTTTTACGTGAGACTTTTTTTATGCAGTCCCTATCCACCGCATAAAAAATATTTTTTAACTCAGTTGCGAAAACTTTTTAAAGCTACTGGTGAAGTTTCAAGTATTTTTTTTACACGATTTTTTTATGCGGTCCCTATTTACCGCATAAAAAGAGGATTGGGTGTATATATATATATATATATATATTAATGCTCAAAGCGTGTGAATCAACAGGGTCGTTTCCGAAATTTTAAGTTTTTTTTTTTTTTTTTGAAAGAACATTTTTAAAATCTTACGATCTGACCATTTTTTTAAAATAACTTGACTAAGTTTAATGTTAAAAAAAATGCATTAATCGGTGCGCTTTGATTGTTTACGCTTCTGCCATGACATCACAAATGATGAAATGCCACTCACAGAGCACAATATTCAATTAGTTTCTTTACTCACATGTGTTGGCAACTATATGATTGATAGTAAGCGTAAAGTGCAATATGCAATTCGCTTCTTGATCATCATAACGTAGAAACGCGGTAGACAGATGCGCCAATGTACATCATTTGTGACGTCATAAAGACCACGCCTTATTTTCAAAATCGGACATTTAAAAAAATTAATTAAAAAGTAAGCGTCGGGAAAATGAAAATTTTTTCTAGCTCCATGTATTTTTATTTATTTTTTGATTATTCTATGAATTTCCTTTCGTAAGGAAAAAAAATCTGCACTAAACGTTTGTGCATTTCTATGCGCATTGTACACTGATATACTACTAAAATCTACACTAAAGTTATTATAACATGAGATGTGCTAAAAATGGAAGGGGGAAAAAGATAAATGACATTATTTTGGTGTCCGTAAAATATTGGTGCGAGAACCACGGACCCGTCGTAGAACCATGTAGTAGTCACACTCTGAATTTTAAATGTTTTTAAAATTATGTTAATGGTTCATTTTCTTAAATTGCCATCATATTTTGAACTTTTCTATTGTTCTTTTTCATTTGAAAAAGAATATTTCTAACCAGGCCTGTCAAGTGGGGATATCACGGGGGAGGGGGTAATTATGACACTCCTAAATTTTGCAAACATACTAAAATTAGGCATTTTTGCCCGTATTTTGTTTTTTCCCGAATGCAAAACCTTTGCCCCCCTCCCCGCAATTTTAAATGTCGGGCCTCCAAGCGTACATTTTTAATTAAATTCTGGTAATCGTTATAAAATATACACTACATTCCGAGCGAAAAGAATGGCAATTGTTAACGTAAATTCCTGTACCCCCCCCCTCTAATCCTCATCAGGGTCAAATGGGGCAATAAAAAGACCCTCTCATGTTTTGAGAAATGAATGTACTGTCCAACCACGGATTGCGTGGAATTTTCAAACATCCAGATAAGATAAATCGATGTGAATAAGAGGGAAAAGTAAAAATTTGATGAGCGTATTCCGCTCATTTGCATAAGACTGCTTCTGCAAAAGCTGACATCGGTAAAAAATAATAGATTCGTCCATTTCCGGCTGTAAAAAGGATGTTTGTCTTTCCATACAATCCGTGGTCAGACAGTATTTACAGATTGCGGAGCGTGTTTTTTTTTCGATGTAATTTATTGAGCAAAAAAAATTCGCATGTAAATGAGCATGTAAAATTAGAAATGAGGGCTGCCTGCCATATATCATCAATCTCAGAACTGTTGTATCCAAAAAAGAAACCCCAAGGGATTTTCAATAAAAAATTTTGAAAATTATTTGCAGAGCTTTCAAAAAAAAAAAAAGCGTTTGAAAAAATATATTAAGAATTACGCATTAATATTAAAAAAAATCATATGTTTTCTGTGTTTAGTTAAAATTTTTTATTACACGTAATTTTTGATATGATATTAAAATAACAATAAGAAATGCTCTTCATCTTTGTAATACAATATTTATTCAGCACTTTTTCTCTTCATTCCTTCTTTTGAAATTAAAATTTTCGTCAAATGACGTACGCCCGATAATAAGTCGAGAAATCAGGTATTCACAGATGCCAAAGCGCCAACGCTCACAATCACGCCAAGTGGAAACAAAAACAGGGGTAGCCAGTGGCGCCCTCTTTGTTGCCATGAGTTTCAGCGATTGCCACGGCCGTTAAGTATTCAGTGGGGCCATGAATAAACTTAAATATTCACCAGTTATAAGTTTAGTTTAATAAACTTAAATATTCACCAGTTATAAGTTTAGTTTTTGGTTCAATAAGCAATAACAAATAAAACTGCAATTCATTTTTTCGAAGTCAAGCATCCTCATGTAAATAATAGCCGATGATTGAGTAACCCGCGTGTTTCAACAATGAAACGCGCGCCACAGCATGATCATTTGATAATATGTTTTGGTAATGTTTAACATCCAGGGAAAGGCTTTATCGTGACAAGGCTGAACTCGATCCGATCACTTAACTGTTTCACCGGTTAGACTGTCATTTTAGGAGAATAAAGAAACGTAAAAATGGTCAACAATAACTGCTATCTACTGGAGTTATTGTTTAATCCACTAGTTAACTTAAACTACCAAAATATCATAAAACAGGCAATCGCTGCGTTCAAATGTACATACAAGCAAATTTTCCAGTGCGATTAATAAAATAAACATCAAGTAATTGATGTCTGGAATAATTATTGGTTTATTATTTTCTTTTCGTTCGTTTTCCTATTTTCCCCCGTGTTATTTAGAAAAAAGGCAAACATTTTGAAATTTTTTATCTGGCTCGCGAGAATGATTTTAATATGAGGTACGGCCCTCGGGCAGAAAAGATTGGGCACCGCTGTTGAAACTGAAAAAATATTGGGTTGTTCGGAAAGTAATTTCGTTTTTTTTTTCGATTGGATTTCATTGAATTTTGTAACACCAAAATTCACACTTACGCCGTATAAACGTTACATATCTTGAAAGCTTATGTCGCAAGGTTTGCTTGTAAAAGTGACCATTTTAATCTACGCAGTATTTTTTGGTTGGAATATGAAGAGTGAAAGCAGAATGTTCAGCGTATTTTACTTTTCGCTATCGAAGAGGTAAAACTTCTGTTCAAGAAATTAAAAAAAAAAAAAAAAAGCCGATGTACATGGGGAGAAGGCGTACTGACAGTAGACCAGTACTGTTCACAAAAATTTTATTCGGCAATTTAGATGTTGAAAAGACACTTTGTTCTGGAAAGTCAGTTGAAGCTAATAAAGACACAATGAAGAAAATGATTGTTGCAAAACGGTGAATTACAACACCAGTAATCGATAAAAGATTATTATTATTACTTTTTTAATTGAACAGTTTATGACTATTTGAAAGGCATAGGCCATGAATTACTGTCGGGAAAAAAACGAAATTACTTTCCGAACAACCCAATAGTTGTTGCGGAAAATCTTTTCCGGATTACATCGCTATGATGAAAGAAACTTTCTTAGTCAGAACAAACAAATTGTATTTCCAACTGCCGATAGATGGCGCCATACAAGCGGTTTCTGTGAAAATTGCGCTTTTAATAACCTGTAACAAGGATCTTTAACCTTTTTTGTTCAAAGGCCGCATTGTAAATTTTTGGAAGCGAGGCAGGTGAACAATCACACAATTTTTCTGTTCATATAGCCTACGTTAGCCCGTACATACCTCCGCGATTTTTTTATTTTTATTTTCTGAGCTTAATTTTCTTCAAACAGAGGTGCCCACCTAGGAGAAAGGGGGGGGGGGGGGGGCGGGTCGTGGAGCGGACTGCGCTTTCAAAATTTTTAGGAGAGGGGGGGTGGGGTGTTTTGGGAGGCATTTTTCTCTTTTTTTCGGGGGGGGGGAAGCCCTTGCCCTTAAGGGAGGGGCACCTCTGCTTCAAAAGCGCTTAAAAGAAAACATCCTTTTCATTTTTTTTTTAAATTTATTCATTTTGGACGGTTTGCTAATTGTTTTATTTTTTTGTGATTATGATGCTCCTCTCCCCTGATCCACGGGCTTCTGCTAGCGTGTCCCGCCCCTCGGCCGGTGCTCTGGTCTACGAGCCTCCACGAGCATGTTCTTTTTCCTGGGCGATGACCTTCAGACGAAAACAACACCCAGCCACAGTATCGATTTGAATTTTGACGTCTTGAGTTCAAATTATGTTTTTCGCATTTATTACTTCGACAGGTGCCATCAAGCCCGACGAGAGGCCTTGTCACCCTAGTCGGAAACTAGCGGCCCGGCAACACTGACGCAAAGAAAAGAAAGGATGAAAGAAAAAGGGGGGGGGGGCTGCGAATAAGAGAAAACATGAAGCTTAAGTAACATTTACTCTTTTAATATTTACTTTTCTGGCACTTTTAATGGAGTTAATT
The DNA here is from genome assembly GCF_026930045.1 of Uloborus diversus. Taxonomy (NCBI): domain Eukaryota; kingdom Metazoa; phylum Arthropoda; class Arachnida; order Araneae; family Uloboridae; genus Uloborus; species Uloborus diversus. The sequence continues at coordinate 7,191,218 of NW_026557876.1, read as the reverse complement.
GTTTTCTAGCAAGTAGTTTTGATTTTTCTTCTCCCCCCCCTTTTTTTCTTCTTTTCCCCTTTTCTTTTCTCCCCTCCCTTTCTTTTTATTCTCCCCCCCCTTTTTCTTCTTTTTCCCCTTCTCTTTTCTCCCCTCCCTTTTTTTTTATTCTCCCCTCTTTTTCTTTTTTTCCATTTTCTTTTCTCCCCTTCCTTTTTCTTCCTTAATTCCCCCTTTTCTTTTCTCCCCTCTCTTTTTTCTTCATTCCCCTTTTCTTCTTCTTTTTCCCCTTTTCTTTTCTCCCCTCCTTTTTGTTCCCTTCATTTCCCTTGTTTTCTTCTTTTCTCCCTTTTCTCATCTTTTTTTTTTCTTGTTTTGGGGGGTGGTGGGGGTGAGTTGGAGGGGTCCGGCGACATAACTTTCAAGGGTCCCTCCCGCCTTGGCTCTCTGCGGCCCTGGGTGCCATTTGTGTCCTATCGCAGTTCGTGATTGCAAAGAACATAAGTTGAATTCAAGATGTCAAAATTAAAATGAATGGCAGCTTGATGTTGTGTGCTGGATTTTTTTTAAAATCCAGTCCGGAAGTGTCTCTTGGACAGGACAAAAAATGTTCTCGTTCCGAATGTGGCCCGCAGGTCGTAGCTTGGAAACCTCGATCTGCCACAAATTAGTTTGTATTGTCCGTTTTCTACGAGAAGGCACTTGACTCCTCCCTCGTCACGTGGTATCCGATGATTCTATTTCGCTGTTTTCGGCAGAAGAAATGTTCGGATCATAGCATTTTGTTGTAAAAGCAGCAGTTTTTAAAATGTAGGAATAACTAAAATGGCAACAGACAAGTGAAGCAAGTGATGTAAAGGGCACTAAGACTCTTTTGCCCATTAAAATGCATTATCAAGTAAAGGTTGACTGGATGTCTCCTTTAGAAGCGCGTGGATTGCTTACCGATCATCCCCGCGTAAAATGGAACCCTCTGTTCGAGGAGGCGTGGCGAAGTGCCTTCTCCAGAAAAACGGACAGTACACTAGTTTTAGATTTCCAACACTGATCTTCCAGTTCTGATAACTGACTGATTAGCACCGGCATGATAGTTTTTTTTTAGTGAAATTTTATTTCTCTTACCTTAAAATATTTCCATTACATTGCGATAACTAACGGTTTTTAATTTTCTGTGATACTTCCTGTTTATGTGACATTTTAAAATTTCTACCCACCTTATATAAATATATAATTATTAACTTTCTGCATTGATACATATTTATCCCTAAAGGACAGGGTTGGCAAAAACCCGGATTTTTTTTAAAAAAGCCCATGGACCCTGTTTTTTTTTAAATAAAACCCCAAAAAACTCAACTGAAACTGGGTTTTTTAAAAGAAATGTGGGTTTTTGTCTATTTTTAGGGAAAATGTGGGTACTTGTAGCATATTGTAGCGTAAGTATATGGACAAAGCACAAAAATTGTCTTGGGTTAAAAAAAGCTGGAAAACTAGTTAAAATTCAGCGTTTTCTGAAGAAAAGTATAGTAAAGACGACGAAACCCAAGATTGGTGAAGTTCCAGATTTTTTAGTTTCCATGATTATCAACAGTTAAGGTAAAGTTACTTCTCGAGTGATAAAACTATTGTTCGTTTTTAATTACTGCATTTTTTTTTTTTTTTTTGAATTTTACTTTATTGTATTTCATTTTGTTGTAGAACCTCAAGTAGTTTAAATCCCTTTTTACTGGACTCCAGCATAATCAAGACATTTCTTTGAATTTTATGTTGCCTGTTTCTCTATTTATATGTACAGAGTAAGAAATATTAAAAGTTTTCGTAACATAATGAAAATACTGTACATCTTATTCTGTTTTCTGTCCGACCGTTTGTAACACATTTTCATTCGAGAGTTGTGACGTGTTGGTTTGCAGAAAATAATTCAAATGAAAGCCTTTTAGCTAGAGTAGTTTCCTCTGTACAATCTACAGATATTGAGAAAATCAGACATGACAGGACTTAGTCAAGATAATTTGAGTTATTTATTGACCAGTTAAAGAAAAAAAGTTAACTATATTTATTTAAAATCTTTGAAGTTTTTTTTTAATGCCGTTAAGAGTTAAGAAATACTATTAAAGTTCAAAATTCATTTTTTATGTCCATTGTCTGTGGTGAAGAACAAATGAAAAAGAAGTTTAAATTGTAGAAGTATTTAAATTAATTAATTTTTTTTAAAAATTTCTCAGAAAATTTAGAAAAACCCAAAAGTGGGCTAAATAATGGGTTTTTTAAATGGGTTTTTTTTTCAAAAAAACCCATTGGGTCCAACCCAATTGGGTCCAATACGGCCAACCCTGCTAAAGGACCAATAAATGAAATCTGTTGTTTTGACTAGTGTAGGACTTTTGTTGGCTAATAAAATTTCTTGATCCGCCATTTTCTTCACACGAAATATCATGCTGCATCGCAAGAAGCAGAGTGACACCTTGTTTCTTATTTTTCACCTACTTTTATGCCCATCACCCGTCAAAATTTTCAGCCACCTGCATACCAATTCCCTTCTTGTTAAGGGTCGCCTGCTGGGATGATGAAGCATCTGGCAACATAAAAGAGATTTAACGATCTGTAACAAATGCCGGGAATTACCGTTTGTCATCCTATATAGCTGTTGAAAATATGTATTTCGTGGGATGTTTTCTCCCGGAATTATTCTCTTGATGAAAATAACCATTGTTGTTTTTTAGCGACACTGATAGCAGCGTATTTCAGGTATTGTTTTACTTTTTACATTGTTTTGCGAATTGATGTGGTTTTGCTCAAAAAAAAAAAAAAATAATTTGAATTTTGACATCTTGAATTCAAATTATGTTTTTCGCAATCACGAGTGTGTGGGGGGGATATGTGTGTTTGTGTGTATGGGGTATGTGTGTGTAGGCATGTGTGTTTGTGTCTGTGTGCAGGCATGAAAGTGTGGGTAGTTTTGTGTGTGTGTGTGTGTGTGTGTAGGTTTTTGTGTGTGTATATGTGTAAGTGTCTGTATGTATGTGTGTTTGTGTGTGTGTGTGTGTAGTTGTGTATGTATGCGCGTATGGGGTATGTGTGTGTAGGCATGTGTGTTTGTGTCTGTGTGCAGGCATGAAAGTGTGGGTAGTTTTGTGTGTGTGTAGGTTTGTGTGTGTATATGTGTAAGTGTCTGTATGTATGTGTGTTTGTGTGTGTGTGTAGTTGTGTATGTATGCGCGTATGGGGTATGTGTGTGTAGGCATGTGTGTTTGTGTCTGTGTGCAGGCATGAAAGTGTGGGTAGTTTTGTGTGTGTGTGTAGGTTTTTGTGTGTGTATATGTGTAAGTGTCTGTATGTATGTGTGTTTGTGTGTGTGTGTAGTTGTGTATGTATGCGCGTGTGTGTAGGACATGGATGCAACCTGGAGGCGGCTTTTGCTATAGGAGCAGCAGCGTGAGGAGCCCATCTGTCCACGGTGATGGTGCAGAGGGTGGCGGTTTGAAAAATGATAGGACATCAAAACAGTCAAATGAAAGCAATAAGCAATCGTGATTGCTCAAAAAAAAAAAAAAAAAAAAAAATCACGGTGACACTTTAGATTAGCGGTTCCCAACCTTTTTAGTTTTGTGGCCCACCAGTTTTGTACGAAACACCATTGAGGCCCACTAACAACTATATATTATTTGCACAGACAAAATTTAAGTTCTGGGGCAGGAGGGGGGGGGGGGTTTGCTCATGTAACTGTCCTTAAGTATAAAAGTCATCTAAAATAAAGCTGCATTAGATTTTTGGCCGTATTTTTCCCAGGGTTGGCAAAACCCCGGGTTTTTTAAAAAAGCTCATGGACCCAGGGTTTTTTGGGGTTTTTTTTAAATAAAACAAAAAAAAAAACCCAACTAAAGCTGGGTTTTTTAAAAGAAATGTGGTTTTTTTGTCTTTTTTTAGGGAAAATGTGGGGTGCTTGTAGCATATTGTAGCGTAAGTATATGGACAAAGCACAAAAATTGTCTTGGGGTAAAAAAAAATAGCTGAAAAATTCAGCGTTTTTTTGAAGAAAAGTGAAAAAGACGACAAAACCGAAGAAAGTTTCAGATTTTTTAGTTTCCATGATTACCAACAGTTAGGTCAAAGTTACTTCTCGAGTGATAAAATCTATTGTTCGTTTGTTCATTTTTAATTACATTTTTTTTTTTTTTGCATTTTACTTTATTGTATTTCATTTTGTCATGCAAAACTACTGTAGAATCTCAAGTAGTTTAAATCCTTTTTTTATTGAATTCCAGCTTAATCAAGACATTTCTTTGAATTTTATGTTGCCTGTTTTTCTATTTCTGTGTATAGAGTGAGAAATATTAAATTTTTTCGTTGTAAGATAATGAAAATACTTTACATCCTGTTCTGTTTTCTGTCCGACCGTTTGTAAAACCTGTTAATGTCTAAAAAATATACCTTGTTTATTCGAGATTTGTGACGTGTTGGTTTGCAGAAAATATTTCACCTTTTAGCTAGAGTAGTTTCCTCTGTACAATCTACAAATATTGAGAAAATCAGACATGACAGGACTTAGTCAAGATAATTTGAGTTATTTATTGACCAGTTAAAGAAAAAAGTTAAATATTGTAACGGATCCGGCGCGACTTCCACTTTCTTGAAATGAAGACACAGTTCTTGATAAAAACACAGGAGCTTTATTTACACTATGTACAGGAGAAATCGTTAACAACTACTAAATTATTCATCAGCAATTAAGCAATTATCACACAACACCGTAAACTCAATGTTTACACACGTATTTACTTCCAAATACGAAAACAACACAGCGAAATGCCTCGCAATAAACAGAGCTAATACACTCTCAGAACAAATTCTCAATCGAAACTCAACTCTTTATCCAGCGTAACGGTTTATATACACACCGAAAAGAGAGCTCTCAAAGATTCCAGAAAATGCTACACCGTTCTACATTTTCATTGATCAAAACAGTGAATGAAATAAGAAAAAAAGAATAGGGGGCTCGTATACTTCGGCCGGATGTAAAGGGATTGTATATTCATTACGGGAAACTATTTACAGGTTACGTTACTACAACAATTACTATTTACAGAATTTGTAACAATATATTTATTTAAAATCTTTGAAGTATTTTTTTAATGCCGTTAAGAGTTAAGAAATGCTATTAAAATTCAAAATTCATTTTTTATGTCCATTGTCTGTGGTAAGAACAAATAAAAAAGAAGTTTGAATTGTGAAAGTGTTTAAATTAATTAGTTTTTTAAAAAACTTCTCAAAAAATTTTTAAAAACCCAAAAGTGGGCTAAATAATGGTTTTTTTTAAATGGGTTTTTTCAAAAAAAAAAAAAAAAAAAAACCATTGAGTCCAACCCAATTGGGTCCAGTTCGGCCAACCCTGATTTTTCCTCTGTGAGAGAGTTGATATCTGGATTGAAACTGGATAGTTTTAGTCTCTAAAAACTCGCAACACCCAAAGCATTTCTACATTATTAAAAGAAGAAAAAAAGAACTGCAATGAAAAGTCTCATTCAAATAGGTAGATTGCTTAAAAGCCCTCAAGTATCTCAATTGAATGGTTGGTCATGCCAATTTAACAATGGAGGAGCATTTTTAACTTGAAGCTAATATGTAGTGGTTTCTTTTTGGCAATTTTCTTTAAAGGAGTTATCTGATTCATTAGATTTCATCTTTAATTGTAGGGGAAGGTTCCTAAGAAATAAGAAAAAATCTTAATCTTAAAGATCCTTATTGGCTATGAGCCAGGGCTCTTGATTGAGAGTGACAGTACGTCTAATTAGTGAGTTTTCGCAAAAAAAAAAAAAAAAAAAAAAAAAACCCGGAAATTAAGGCCCCAAGATTTACCTTTATGTTTAATATTCTCGACAAGTGTCCACGGCCCAGTTACACGCTGTTCGCGGGCCACTTGTGGGCCGCGGCCCATGGGTTGGGAACCGCTGCTTTAGACTGTTTACGTAGAACGTTTTTTCAAAAAATTCAAAGATTAAATAACTGTGCTTTTTTTTTTACCTGAAGAGTGATTCAAAATTGGAAAACAAACAAAAAAGATTAAGATTAGTTTTCTCTCTCTCTCTCTCTTTTTTTTTTTGAAATTTGAACAGAAATTAATCTTTTTACTTCCTTTTACAAAAAAGGAAGTATTGTATTCGCAAAAAAAATTTCACTAAAAAATCGGCCTTAATTTCCATTTTGCTCGCCCCCGAATGAATGTTGAGTTTTTTTTTCGACCCGACCACGTGGATATATGCCTAGGAACCTACAGACACCCGAAATATCCATTTTGACGACCCCCGAGTTAATTACAACGAATTTTCTCGTGACGTCCGTTACGTGCGTATGTGTGTATGTATCTCGCATAACTCAAAAACGGTATGTCCTAGAAAGTTGAAATTTGATACGTAGACTCATAGTGGAGCCTAGTTGTGCACCTTCCCTTTTCGTTGCATTCGGATGTTCCTAAGGGGGTCTTTGCCCCTTTTGGGGGGGGGGGGAATCATTGTTAATTTCGATGTAAAATCAAGTTGTGTTATAATTTGTCGGACACTAGGCGATATATCGCCAGTCTTTTGGTCGCCAAGTTTTATCGCCAACTTGGCGACAAATTCGGCGATTTTCTTTTCTTTTTTTTTTAAATTTGGTTTCAATTTGTCTACTGTTGGTGATATTTAGAGAGTAAACAATTGAATCATATTAAAATTGCCAGTAATGGGGAAATGACATTAAATTGGAGCAAAAGGAAGTCATGTGATGCACACATCAGCTCGTTTTCCTGTTTAAGCCAACCACTCTGAACTCACTTCAACTCAATATGTTTAAAAATCCTTTCTAATGTCAGTTGTCACATTACTTACCTGTGTTCTGAACTAAAAACCTTGTACCAATCCCAAAATTTAGAAAAATACGACAATTTTATTGAAATTCGCAGGATTTTCCCCGGAAAAACCCTCAATATTTCGTAATTAAATTCCCGCAAAAATTTAAAATACTTGACATAGAGCTTAGAGTATAGTTCAAAACATAGCTAGCAATCTGAGAAACATTACTTGAATAAATCAGATTAATTAGATATCTTTTCAAGTTATGAGATCCAAGGGCGCCCATATGGGGGGGAAGGGGGGACTCAATCCCCCCTTTTTGAAATCAGAACTTCCATCCCTTAAGTAATTTTTTCTTTGCAAAAATGTAAAAACATTTCTTCTCCAGACATTAATGAATAAGTTATTTAAAATGTCAAATTTTAATAACTCTAATCTGTACTGAAATCGGTTTCTATGGGGAAAATATCCTGCTGAACCATGGGGAAAGTATCTGAGCCCCCCCCCCTCAAAATTTTGCATATGGGCGCCCTGATGAGATTTGTCGTAAGTGAAAACATCGAAAGAAGTAGTTTTTCAGAAAGCGCATTTAAAGATTTTAATACAGTAAAACCTGTTACAACGATACTGTTGGGACCTAAAAAAATATCGTAATAGACGGGTTATCGTTATAGACAGTTTGATTATTCATGCTGACATTTTGCTGAAGCCAAAAAAAAAAAATAAATAAATAAATGTAGCCACTCGCTCGCCAAGCTGCGCCTTCAATCATTCAAAAGTTGTGAAACTTTTTTTTGTTTTGTTTTGGAAATCATCTCCGAAATTGGCAAAACAATCGCGCTTGTCATTTTGCAACACTGTTTCTTCTCTATTTTTTTTAACTTTTTTTTTTCTTTTTTCTGCCACCTGCGCATAAAGCATTCTTCCCCTTGAAGGGGCTCTAAACCCCAATTAATATTCCCTCTCCTTTCGCTTCCAAGGTTCGCCTGTTGCAAAAGCCAACCTTGACCGCAAAGTGGGGCAAACAGTTCCCTCTGAGGAAGAAAACACGAGAGTGTGACGCAGGGAAGGTGACAATATGACATGTTGGCTGGTTGCTAAATAGGATGACATAGCCGGGAAGGCTTTTTATTTTTTGTGATGTATGTCTTGTAGTTTTCTTTTTCGCGTGTTATGCAAAGAGATTTACTGTTGCGGTTTTTCCCTTGATTCGGGGTGAAGAAAAACATGTTTACCCGATAAGCTTGGAGTATGCCGTGCATTTTGGAGTGGAAAGCTCTAGTTTTTTCAATTTTTACTTTCTTCTATATCTAATATATAGAAGAAAGTATTAGATTCGTGCAAATTTTCGAATTTCGAATTTTGACGGATTCGAACGTTTTGAGGTGTGCTGAGTCCATTTCGACTATTTTTGGAAAATGTCTGTCTGTCTGTGTGTATGTGTGTGTGTGTGTGTGTGTGTGTGTGTGTGTGTGTATGTGTGTCACGTCTGTGTGTGACCAATTTTTTGTGGCCGCTCTACAGCAAAAAACTACCGCATGAAATTGAACGAAATTTGGTACACATAATGTGCCCCTATGTGAACTTGTGCCCATTGATTTTTGGCGCGAATTCCTCCAAGGGGGGTGGAGCAATGAGACGTTTTTTGAGTTACGCGTGCTTGCTATTCCTCAGGAAGCAACTGGCGGAATCAAACAAAATTTGGTCCATATGTTGCCCCTAACAGGAGCAGGTGCTGATTCAATTTTGGTGTCAATAGCTCAAACGGGGGTTGAGTTATAGAACGTTTTTTGTCGTCAATTGTGACTGCTGTATCTCAAGAAATAACGAACGGAATCAAACAAAAATTTTTTGACAAGTAGCCCTTAGTGGGTGTAAGAGCTGATTTTATTTTGGTGTCAACAGCTAAAAAGGGGGTAGCGCAATCGCCCGTTCTTTTTTTCCATTGTGAGTGCCCTATCTCAAGAAGTAATGCTACGTTCTGTTTGAAATTTGGAATATATGTGAATCCATACGTAAACAGGCTTTGGTTCAATTTTGACGCCAATCGCTCCAAGAGGTGTTGATTTTTTTTTTTTTTTGAATAAAAATAGCTTTATTATTGCAACAATAAGAAAGATAAATCGTAATAGTTTGTCGTCTGCGTATTTCTCGTGATTTTAATTGTATGGAAATGATCGGAAATATTATCTCAATGATTTAAAATGCTTAACTGTTGCCATCTTATGTTTGTTAACAAATAAAATATTTGTAATTAATTCAAGCAAGGCTTTTAAAGTAACTTTCAATTTTCGCTCTTTGTTTTGCTTTTTACAATAATTCAGACATTGGGATGGTCGTCAAGTTTTTGCATGTGTAATTTTGTTTTCGTTGGGAATATTGCTTCCTCGTCAAGCATGGGGAGGGATCAGAAAAAGGAAAAATATAGAAGAAAGTTTCGTGATGGCCACAACATACTAGTTATATTCATCTAGGGCCGTAACCAGACTTTTTTTTCGGAGGGGGTTTTACCACACACATTTTTTAAAACATTTATATGGTCTATCAAATTTGATTTCATGTGTATTCTATTAGAGACTTACCGAGTACTCGGCCTACTTGGCCAATTTGCCGAGTACTCGGTACTCGGCCAAATTCTGATCAGATACTCGGCCAATATCGAGTAGTTGCAAAAAATTGAATATTGTCCAAGACAGATACTAAAATTTATATATATAAAAAAAAAGAGCAAGCATTATATTCTGCAATCATTTTACAATTAAAATTTATAAGTCAAATTTAAATTTTGAGAATAATGAAGTTTGTAATGTTTCAGTGGAATAAATCTTTATTTTAATGTCCCCAAAGTAAATAAAACGTATTTATTAAAAATTATGCAAAAAAGGTAAGTATAGAAAATATGGAATTTTTATATTAAAAATGGATTTTTGCTACAAAAAAAAAAAAAAAAAAATTAGTGATAAAAAAATATAAAAATACCTTTGCTTAAAAAATAAAAGGAAATAAAACGACGTTAAAAGCACAGTGCAGGAACACTGCAGACACGTGTTTTGGCGTTACAAGGAATTCTTTTTTCAGTGCACAAAATGGGAACTCGTGGATTTAAAGACATCCGACAAAAATCGGATTTTTTTGTCGAATTTTTACATTCTTTAGCTCACGTGTTATGCACTGAAAAAGACGTTCCTTGTAACGGAGGGGGGGGGGGGGCAGAAACACGTGTCTGCAGTGTTCCTGCACATTTGTTTTATCTGCTTTTAAAAATTATTTATGTTTGGCGGACTAGAACTATAATTGATTGGTATACAGTGAAACCCCTCCTAACGGACACTCCTCAACGGCGGACAACCCCTCTTATAAAGTCAATTTTTAATTCCCCAGTTCCAATGCAAATAACATTCTTAAACCCCTGTCCTGCAGACACCTCTCTATTGCGCTCTATTGCTCTCTATTGTCCTGTTAGTGTCCGCATTAGAGGGATTTTACTGTAATTTGTTTTAATTCCAACTTGATTAATCATACCTTTTATTTATTTATTTTTAATTTTAAAAATATTTTTGTTGTATAAATTGGTACTTGGTAACTCGGCAGAGTAGTGAAAGGCCGAGTACTCGGTACTCGGCCAAAGTGCTACCCGGTACGTCTCTATATTCTATTGATTTTTGTAGCAATAGTTATCTAAATGGAGGGCGGGGATGTTATACAAAACGCCATATTGTTATATAATAAATGAATTTCTCAATAACTACCAGAACACACAATGAGTTTGTACAATTTTCCAGTCATACTAATTCCATTTCAAAAATGAAATTGAAATAATAATAATAACAACAATATTATTTTTGTCACCAATAAATAAATAAATAAATAATGGATTTATATATATGGCCATTTCTTTGGATGAAAAATTTCGGAGGGGGTTTGAACCCTATAAACCACCCCCTTGCATACGACCCTGATTCATGCATATTTATTAATATGGGGAATCCAATAGGAAGGCATGCGTCCTCTCCCCCTATCATAATGTCACACAGAGAGAATTGCATACCTAAATATAGGCTTGCCAGATTTCTGAAATGTTCAACCGGGACAACGGAAAGCCCCCCCCCCCCCCCGCGTCGCTAGTATTCAAAAGGAAACACACCTGTGGCTGATTTTTGGAGCGTTTAATAGGGCAGTTTATTCTCAATGCTATGAATAAATGGTTTCTAGTTTTGAACCTAAAACAAGGAAATCTTAATACAGTTGGCTCTCTGTTTAACGACGCTCTATTTAACGACTTTCTCTGTTTAACGACGGCTTTTCACGATCCCAGATGGTCCACTGTAGTGTTAAAAGCATTCTATTTAAAGACGTTTTCTACTTAAAGACGATTTTTTGTGGTCCCTTGAAAGTCGTTAAACACAGAGCCAACTGTATATTAAAAATCTTCTGTGCGTCCGTTTGTCACCATAAGGCTTTTAAACGGCTGGACCGATTTTGATCAAATTTTTTGTGTGTAATTAAGTTGTGGCAAGCATGGTTTCGAAGCGCGATGGATCGAATCGGAAAGTTTTTTGTTAATTAATTAATTCATTTAAACATTGGATGGTAAAATCTCCCAAATGATTTATATTTATTTTAACCTATTGTTGAGCGAGAACTGAAATAAATAATTTAACCCGTTGCCAAAGGACAAGAAGAAAGCCAGCTCTGCTTTTTGCAATGAAATTTCCTACTGTGATATGTCAATTGAGAATAGATAAAACGTAGAGAGAGAGAGAGTGAAGCCTTTTTTCATTTCTTGAAAGCAACGATTTTAGGTCCCGTGATATATTTTAAAGTAAAGTACTGTAAGGTTCACGCAAAACGTGTGTTCTGTCGTCGTAGTTGAACCATGTGACCGGGGGGGGGGGGATCGGTGCTTTAGGTTTTTCCTAACCAAATGATCAGAAAGTACCGTACCTAGCAACATTTGTTTCTCGGCTGAAATCTATCTGAGTTTTGGCACCAATGTCAAGAATATTTTAAGGATTATCCAGGGGTGCAGAAAATGTTTTTAACACCAACATTTCCCCCAAACTGTATGAAAATTTCCCCAAAATTTTACAATATGCTATATGTTTCAGATAAAAAATTCATTCCTATTACTATAGGTAGAGATAGTTTTGGGGGAAAAAAAGCAATTGCATCTTTAAAACTAATAGAATGAACTAGTAGCCTTAGAACTCGGTATCTAAAATGCAAATTAAGTAAATGCATGTAAGTTTTAATTAAAATATCATATCTACATTTATTTTAAATGTAAATTATTATCCAACAAATAGTTGATGAACATATAAAGTGGTGATGCAAAAGGAAATGCATTCAAAATTACACTTGAAGAAAAAAAAATTGGATTTTTCTTTTTTTTTTTTAAATCGAATCTGCAAAATTTTCCCCAGATGGTTCAAATTTCCCCCGATCCTAGATCGCCGGATCGGACATATTCTCTACCCGTGGGATTATCTAACTAATCAGTACATTATTAGAGGAAAAGATGATGGAATTTAAAGATGAAACGGACAATGTAAAATCGGGGTTCCACACTTTCCCTTAGTTTGTATCCTCGACTTTGATGTAAAGCATCGTACGTGACTACGGGTTTCTCCGGGGAGGCATCCAAGGTTGAAACGGCTAGACAAAAGACACAGACCGACAAAAAGTGCTGAAATCATTTTATTTTGCAAGGATGACTTTAGAGAATAATGAAGCTGAATTTGTGGGAGTGACTTTTTTTGGGCGTGGTCGTTACAGACAATGCGGAAGATCTCGCGACATTGAACTTAGAGATCAAAGCCGTTTTCTTTCTCTATTCTGTGAGTAATTAGTGATGATGTTTGTGGAACATCCAAATTTCATCCAAGGCGAGCTCGTCTTGTTCGGAATTAAAATGTCACGGTTTTAGTTTATTTCTTTGAATTAATTTTTTTTCTGGGTTCGTTGATTAAAATCAGCTTGATTTAAATCATGATTTAAATCAAGTGATTTAAAAAAAAAAAATCTGATTTAAATCAAGTGTTTTTTTTTAAATAAAATCAGTTGATTTTATTTTTATAAATTAATTTTGCGTTTTTAGAATGTATTGTTCTAAATTTAACTACACTATTAACTACACTGTATTGTACTATCTTAAATTCAACAGGCAAAATACATAGATCCCTCTTTATGTGTGTAAAACAGATTTTTCACCCTTGCAAAATTGCTTTTACTCCTAAATTACAGTTCAGAAAAAGATAAAAAATTGCACTATTTCTTATACACCATGAGTAATATAATTAAGAAAAGTAATTGTTCAACATATTTTTTACACTAAAAATTTACATGATGATGGAAACCTTATCTTTAAGCAAAGCATAAAACAAAATCACATCTTATCCATGCATTATAACATCATTATAAATCTCAGCAGAAACAACCCTGTTGTAAAAATTTCCCCAACAAGAAAACCTACAAAAAAAAAAAAAAAAAAAAGGCCTTCATCCTAAACCAGAAAACCCTCAGCCTTAAAAAGTCATGATATCTAGTTTGCCCGCCAAGTATCTGCCAAACTATCATCCTCCCTGTTATCCTCTTTCATCACACCTACTTCCGTTAGAACCTCCTCCCACCTTCAACTCCTCAGAAATATGGATAGCTCCTTCAAATTGTTTATCTTACCACCTCAATTAGAAAAGCTTCCCGCCAAACAAGATAAACAATTTGAAGGCTCTATACATATTTCTGAGGAGAGAACTAATCTATTAAGAAAACTAATCTTAATTTTAAGAGTAAGATGATTCGCTTTATCTATTGTATAAAATATATTATGTTTATAAATGTAAAGTAAAATTTTCGAAAATTCATAAAAAAAAATTAATAATAATAATAAAATCTGTTTTAAATTTTAAAAAATCACGAACCCTGAATTTTTTATAGTTGATGAGGTATTAGCTGTCGTTTTAATGTCTGTGTGTTGTTGACATGTCGGGGGGGGGGGGGCGTAAAATAATTTCAAAGAAGGCAGGATAGTCCAGTAACCTTTTCGTCTGAAAAGGGGGGTACCTTGCGTCAAATACGGTAGTTCCGATTTCATGCTGAGTTGTTTATGATATTAGCCCATTAAATAATTCAAGTTTGTGACTTCCAGCGCCGAACGCAACCTAGTTAAAAATCGAAAAAAAAACACGCGAAATTTCAGATTTTACCCCTATTGTTTTCGGCTATTTTAACCCTAACGACCACCTAAACGACTAATTTAAATTAGCTACCAGTTTGGCTCTCTTGGCTCCCTTAAGAGGTTTCTCGCCTCCAGCTCATGTGATTCCTATTCTGGGCTGAAGAGTTCTAAAAAGCACGAAACTGCAGTCCTCGGATGGAATAACTGAGCTGGTGGTGTATTTTAGGTATTTCTGCTTTAGCGCTGGCTTAGGGCGGTAACTTACTACAAAAAAGTAAAAATAGTTACATTTCTCCGATAATAATTTATACCGCTTTGGCAAAAAGTGGTAAAAATGTATTTTTGCCAGGACGGTTTCTACCGGTTTTTTCCACCTATATCAAAAACGTGCCATCGCGCAGGGACGCAGGGGTAAATAATATGGAGGGGCCCGTAAAAGTCATTTGTGACGGGCCCCGAAATTTCTGTGCGCGCCCCCTGCTTTTATCGCAAGCAACTTCAGTTTAACAGAGTTCGTACGCTCCTTCAAAACTCCTCCAACACTCCTTCATTTTGGAAATTTTTTTGAAGGGCCCTTCAAGCTCCTTCATTTTGGTTTTAACTCCTTCAAAACTCCTCCAACACTCCTTCATTTTGGAAATTTTTTTTGAAGGGCCCTTCAAGCTCCTTCATTTTGGTTTTAACATCCTTCAAAACTCCTCCAACACTCCTTCATTTTAGAAATTTTTTTGAAGGGCCCTTTAAGCTCCTTCATTTTGGTTTTAACTCTTTCAAAACTCCTCCAACACTCCTTCATTTTGGAAATTTTTTTGAAGGGCCCTTCAAGCTCCTTCATTTTGGTTTTAACTCTTTCAAAACTCCTCCAACACTCCTTCATTTTGGAAATTTTTTTGAAGGGCCCTTCAAGCTCCTTCATTTTGGTTTTAACTCCTTCAAAACTCCTCCAACACTCCTTCATTTTGGAAATTTTTTTTGAAGGGCCCTTCAAGCTCCTTCATTTTGGTTTTAACTCCTTCAAAACTCCTCCAACACTCCTTCATTTTAGAAATTTTTTTGAAGGGCCCTTTAAGCTCCTTCATTTTGGTTTTAACTCTTTCAAAACTCCTCCAACACTCCTTCATTTTGGAAATTTTTTTGAAGGGCCCTTCAAGCTCCTTCATTTTGGTTTTAACTCTTTCAAAACTCCTCCAACACTCCTTCATTTTGGAAATTTTTTTGAAGGGCCCTTCAAGCTCCTTCATTTTGGTTTTAACTCCTTCAAAACTCCTCCAACACTCCTTCATTTTGGAAATTTTTTTTGAAGGGCCCTTCAAGCTCCTTCATTTTGGTTTTAACTCCTTCAAAACTCCTCCAACACTCCTTCATTTTAGAAATTTTTTTGAAGGGCCCTTTAAGCTCCTTCATTTTGGTTTTAACTCTTTCAAAACTCCTCCAACACTCCTTCATTTTGGAAATTTTTTTGAAGGGCCCTTCAAGCTCCTTCATTTTGGTTTTAACTCTTTCAAAACTCCTCCAACACTCCTTCATTTTGGAAATTTTTTTAAAGGGCCCTTCAAGCTCCTTCATTTTGGTTTTAACTCCTTCAAAACTCCTCCAACACTCCTTCATTTTGGAAATTTTTTTGAAGGGTCCTTCAAGCTCCTTCATTTTGGTTTTAACTCCTTCAAAACTCCTCCAACACTCCTTCATTTTGGAAATTTTTTTGAAGGGCCCTTCAAGCTCCTTCACTTTGGTTTTAACTCCTTCAAAACTCCTCCAACACTCCTTCATTTTGGAAATTTTTTAAAGGGCCCTTCAAGCTCCTTCATTTTGGTTTTAACTCCTTTAAAACTCCTCCAACACTCCTTCATTTTGGAAATTTTTTTGAAGGGTCCTTCAAGCTCCTTCATTTTGGTTCTAACTCCTTCAAAACTCCTCCAACACTCCTTCATTTTGGAAATTTTTTTGAAGGGCCCTTCAAGCTCCTTCATTTTGGTTTTAACTCCTTCAAAACTCCTCCAACACTCCTTCATTTTGGAAATTTTTTTAAAGGGCCCTTCAAGCTCCTTCATTTTGGTTTTAACTCCTTCAAAACTCCTCCAACACTCCTTCATTTTGGAAATTTTTTTGAAGGGCCCTTCAAGCTACTTCATTTTGGTTCTAACTCCTTCAAAACTCCTCCAACACTCCTTCATTTTGGAAATTTTTTTGAAGGGCCCTTCAAGCTCCTTCATTTTGGTTTTAACTCCTTCAAAACTCCTCCAACACTCCTTCATTTTGGAAATTTTTTTGAAGGGCCCTTCAAGCTCCTTCATTTTGGTTTTAACTCCTTCAAAACTCCTCCAACACTCCTTCATGTTGGAAATTTTTTTGAAGGGCAATTCAAGCTCCTTCATTTTGGTTTTAACTCCTACAAAACTCCTCCAACACTCCTTCATTTTGGAAATTTTTTTGAAGGGCCCTTCAAGCTCCTTCATTTTGGTTTTAACTCCTTCAAAACTCCTCCAACACTCCTTCATTTTGGAAATTTTTTTGAAGGGCCCTTCAAGCTCCTTCATTTTGATTTTAACTCCTTGAAAACTCCTTCTTTTTTAGTTCAAGACTACATAATCTTCCTCTGTCACAGTAACTTAAAATACTTTCGTTGACAACTTTACTTGGTCACAAGGACGATTGTATGAATATGATTTTAATGTAGTAATTTCGTATATTTATTTTTTTTTCATAAAGATGTAATTTACAAATTGATTATAGAAGTCATTAAAGTTGAAGGTAAAAATATTCTGTTAGATGGCTAAGACATTTATCAAGTGAAGTAAAACATGTTTAAATAGTGCTCGGCTATTTGTTTCAAGTTTCATGATTATTGTCCCCCCCCCCCCCACCACCACACTCTCAGCAGCAAAAGTCAGGTTGTCTTATTATTATTTAAATATTTAAAAATACATAAGTCAGAGTTTCCGCTACGGTCGCATTTTTAGCATAATGCGAAAACACTATCTGACTTGCTAAAATAAAGCAATGCATTTTCGCTTTTTTGCTCAAATAAAAAATAAATTAATTTTTAAAAAAAAGAAGAAATCTATGTTCCTAGAGAGGAAGCATGTATGGCTATAATCAACTTAATCTTTTTTAAAATCTTAGCTAAGATGTTTAAACTACAATTAAGTTCAATAACTATTAGTCTTATCCTCCATTAATGTCCCCCCAATAACTGCTTTATTAGGAAGAGGAGACTGCAACGTTCTAAACACCAATCGTGTTTTCTTTTTTTTATTTTATGTTTTAAAAGAATCTGCTGTTGTACTTATTTCTTCAAAGATGTCACAGATGAAATATGAATTTTATTTTCAAACGGAAGATGAAACACACTGAGGCATATATAAATATGAGAATGTGTAACATTTTAGCATTTTGCTAACATTTTCCCCTCAATTTTAGCTTTTATGCTAAAAAACTTTTGAACCCAGCTTAAACCCTGACATAAGTAGATGTACTATTTTCTGTGATTGTGTTAAAAAAACAATTTTTTAGTAAAATGCAGTTATGATATTGTAAAAAGGGTCATTCACAAGTGATGGAGTAGGAGACGGGTTCGTGAAATTGGGACAAGGGGGAAGAGAGAGGGTGACAAAAAGTGGACGTTACACAGGTTATTGTGACAATATGTTTATAAAAAATATGACATGTGACAAGAGGAGGAGTTGGGTGAAGTGTGACAAAGATGGAAGGATGTCGAATATGTTGAAAAAAGGTGTGACATCATTTAATGACAGCCCGTTAGTACTCCTTCAAAATCTCATTTTACTCCTTCAAAACTCCTCCCAAAAATCCTAAATTTTATTTCTGAAATTCAGTATGAACCCTGTTTAAGGTTTGACTCTTTAGACTTTTGCCATTCATAACTTCAAAAGGTTACAGTCATGAAAGACAGTGGCGTACCTAGCATTGGTGACACCCGGGGCGTTAATTAGTGGTGTCTCCCCCCCCCCATCTATAGCGCAAAAAAAGAAAAAAAAAATGGAAACGTAAAAACATGATATTCATACAATTTTCAGAAACAACTACATTTGTGTTGTAACGAAATTTTAAGTGGGCTAATGTACAAAAAACGAATAAAAATGGGGAGTCCGGAGGTTTAAACCCGGAAAATTTTCAAATTTGTAGTCTTAAAAGAGCATTTTAGGTGCATATTGCTCAAATACTTGCAATTGCCACTTAGGGTGTCACCTCCCAGACGGATGACACTTGGGACGCCCCCCCCCCCTTAGTGACGCGACTGTGAAGTACATAATACAAAAGTTTTAAAACTAAGGTAAAAAAAAATCACTGGTATAAGTTGGATTAAACTGATTCGAATATTTTTTATTTTATTTTCAGGCGGAATTCAAGAGGAGCCAAAGCAGGAGCTATTTGTTGTGTAACTAATGCGGCTCTGCCCCACCATGTGTTTCTCCAGCTCCATCATCTGCCTGCTCATCGTGACGAGGCCGGGGCTCCGTTCTGCCGGAATCCGGGCACAAGGACAGCCGGACGGATTACGACATATCGACCAGGACTGGAAGGAAGTACGACTCTGGGACAAAAGGTGAGTCGGATTTCGAGAATGCGGGAAATGATCTGTCAGAACCGATGGAAATTCGTTGTATGTGACTCAGGTGTTGAGGGACGTGGGTTTTTCACCCACGTTGTAACCAGGGTTGAGGTTTTTTTTGCCGGCAAAAAGGTATTTTTTGCCAGGACAGTGGAAAAAACCATGGCAAAAAATGGAAAAAAGGGCAAAAACCGAATTGCAAATAAAGTAGCATTATAGTGTTAATCAAGAAATAGTGACAATATAATATAAATAATGCCACTTTAATATTTTAGTTATGTCTCTCCATGTTACTTCTAATTTATAAGGTGAAAAATAAATAAAAAAAACAAATGTTGGGATTGCAAAACTTAAGATTTTAAATGTTTGCTAAAACAATTTTTCCAGAATGAGCCAATTCCTTCAATGCTAAAACAAAGGAATGTTTACTTAAGCTTAGTAAATTAATTAAAAAAAAATTGAATTCTAATTTTATATATATATATATATATAATCACTTTTTTTTTGATCCCACTAATATTTTTAAGTTATTTAATTAATAACAGAATATTTACTTGAATATAGAAAAATATTAACTTTTCCTCACTAAAGAAATAATGCATTTTTTCTCACTTACTGGGAAAATGGATAGCCAAGAGGAGAATTTAAAAAGAAGAAAAAAAAGCTGATCAATATGTGCATTCTATATTCACTCTACTTTTTTAGTGACACTAGCTCACTCTACAGAAAATAGCAAAGCCTTTTATCAAAATCTTTACATACTTTTACTTTTATATAAAAGGAAAAAAAAACTGTCCGTAAGTTGTTAACACAAAATCTATTTTTGCCACTTCGGCAAAAACTGGCAAAAACCTATTTTTGCCGGGCGGTAAAAACCTTGAATTTTCCATGGTTTTTTCCGCCTCCGGCAAAAACTTGCCATACCCTGGTTGTAACATAACTGCATTATGGTGAAAGCTATTTTTAGCCAATTAAAAATAACGGCAGCATTACAATAGAGAACTAAAGGAGGAAATCTATACAAGAAACCACACGATAGTGAAAAATGAAAGAAAAAAAAAGGACAAAAATAAAAATCAAATATGTAAGGTAGCAATCGAGCATATTGAGACATTTTGTGGCGAAAAAAATATTTGCCCTTGTGCCCCCGTTATCCAGATTAAGTTAATCTGCGCGATGGATTCCCTGCGATGTGTGAGCGATTCTTTTCCTGTTAGAAAACGTACATTCTCTTCTGATTAGGAGACAATTCATTACCTAAACTACTTTGGAATTTGCAAAATAATTTGTTAGTGTGGTCTCTCGTATACTGGGCAAACTAATGAGCTCTAAGATTTCATTAAAAGAACATAAGAGATGTGTGTCAAAACATCAATTAAACGTGTGTAGTATTGGTTGACACAGTAGAAATTGAAGAAGATTTATTCAATGTAATTTCAGATGATTCATTAAAAAATCTCTCCATTAGGCACATTTTGTTGTTATAAATTTATGTTTCATTTTGTTGTTTTCAAAGTTTGACGAGCGTTTTTGTACTTTCTTCTGTACTTTATTTTGTGATTTCCCCCTTATTATTTATGCTTCTTAACTTCTCGATTTGATTTTTGTATTTAATTTCATTTTTTTGTTCATAATTTGTTCTTGTGGTAGATTTCAATGTTGCTTATCAGAGTTTTGCTTTTAGGTATAGAAGAACGGTTTCATAAACCGCATGAACACAACTACTTTGTTCTTCATGAGTCAAAACCGTCTGCTGGTTATCCAGAAGTGCCACAGCAAGGTACTAGTACCTCCAAACGAAGGACACGATCTGCTGGAAACGATTATGTCCTCCCACCTCCAAAACATAAAGAAGTCACCACCACTCATGTGCAGAGAAGTATGTGAAATTCATTGAAGTGTCTCTTCCCATAGTTTCACAAATTAGCGTGTCTGTAATTTAGTATTTTTTTAGATCGCTTACAGAACCAGAACCAACTAGCGGTAAAGTGGACTTGCTGGTTTTGAAAACTAGTCAGTTGCATAGTTCTAAAGCAGAATCGATTCAGTACAAATAGACACTGCATGCATGCCAATAACATAGGGATTTAGGCATTTATTTGTGTGTCCGTAGTTTCCTGGATTGTGACGTCGCAAAACTTGAACAAAAGAAGAAAATATTATCTTTCGGATGAAAAACTGTTGCAGACGACGAAGCTAGGTTTGGTCATCCAAAATACAAGTGTCTTTTGATATATATTATTTTTTAATTTTGAGATTGCTTCGTCTCGCTTTTTAAGGATATTAGTGTTGCACGCGATCTACCACTCTAGTTATCTAGTCACTCCATAGGTAGCGCAACAAAATCAATTGGCTTTTATTTATGGGTCAAGTGGCGCCATCTATTAGGCAACTAGATTATTAGACAGCTTACATAGGAACTAAGCTCTTATGCAGGGCCGGATTTGGAAGTGTGGAGGCCCCAGGGCAACGAAGGAGTGGAGGCCCCTAATCAGGGTTCGAAAAGATCATATTTCAAAAATATCCAATACTTTGATATATATTCGAATATTATGATATATATGTATATGACCGATATTTTCGACCCGTGAAAGTTAGGATATTTTGTGAAAATTTTATTGTGGGGGCCCCTTTGTTGTGGAGACCCCGGGACAGTAGCCCCGCCTGTCCTCCCCTGAATCGAGCCCTGCTCTTATGTCCTTTCATGCATTCATGTTCACAGATTGCCTTTTCGTTCAAATCGATGATGCTCTACAAGTTTTTAGTTCACAATGGGGTTGTTTCCTTCAGTCAAAAGTATTACTTTTAATCACTGAAATTGATAGAATAAACAAAAAAAAGAAAAAGAAAAAGGAGCGAGAAAATACTTTAATTTTCCCAACAGTTAATTTTTAATTATTTTTTTAAATGTCTAATTTTTCAAACAAGACTTTCTTTCAGTCAAAAGTACTACTTTTAGTCACTGAAATTGATAGAGTGATTAAAAAAAAAATAACATGGACCCAGAAAATACTTTCATTTTCCCAATCCGTTATTTTTTAAATAAATTTTTTAAAATGTCCGATTTTGAAAACAAGGCGTGGTATTCATGACGTCACAAATGATGCACTTTGCCGCTTCTTTCTACCGTGTTTCCACGTTATGATAATCAAGAAGCGAATTAAACATTGCACTCTACTCTTGCTATCAACCCTATCGTTGCCAATACACGTGAGTAAAGATGCAAATTAAATATTTTACTCTGTGAAAATGACAACAGAGAATGGCATTCCATCATTTGTGATGTCATCGGCAGAAGCGTAAACAATGAAAGTGCACCGATTAAAGTATTTTTTTTAAAAATATTAAACTTAGTCGATTCATTTAAAAATGGTCAGATTCTATGTTTTTAAGCATGCTCTTTCAGAAAAAAATACTTTTAAAATTTTGGAAACAACCCCATTATCCCTTCTCTCGTATCGTTTTCGAGATAGACATGCGAACTCCGCGGTTCTCTACCAGGAGGAGCTGCAAGCGGTCTTCCCTGACGGTAACACATAGCCTTTTTATGATACTTAAGACCACATTTATAAATAGCTGCACTTTTCTTTATTGTTAACCAGACGTTTAACTAAAGCTAACCTTCACTATATGCGTGGTCTGATGTCATTTTGTTCAGCAATAATTTTTTTTCTGTCTAAGTAAATGTAGTCAGGTTGGCTAAGTAGGTGCAGGGCTAGGGCAGAACTACATGTAATATATCAACAGCACGGTCATGCCATTCAGAGACCGCAGTTTTGTCCTTGTTATGAGCTCACTAGTCCGGAATGGAAGTAAATTTTGCACACCTTCAACTCGTCACTTCAGCTACCAGTTTGTTTCCACTCTCAACTTCAATGCGATCGCATCTTCGCATCTGCCCCCGGCTTGTTTATTTTCTACCAGTGGTACCCGCACGGCTTTGCCCGTAGTAGAAAATTAAAAGGTCATTTGGTTAGCCTGTATATTTTAAAATAATGTATGGTGAATTTCTCGCCAATTGGCTCGCCCATGTTACGGTTCCACGTTATGATAACTTGGTAATTTACTCGTCCGTGTTATGATAATTTTGCACGGGGAAATGTTCTTAAAATTGGTTTACAAAAACAACAAAATCGAATTTTCAAAAAATCGCTTCGAGGTGCACACTTTCATGCTACGAACTAATTTTGTGCCATGTTTCATGAAAATCTGCCAAACGGTCTAGGCGCTATGCACGTCACAGAGATCCTGCAGATATCCAGACAGACAGAGAGAGAGAGAGAGATCCAGACAGAGAGACTTTCAGCTTTATTATTAGAAAAGATTTCAGACTGGTGAGTCCATAACAAAGACGAAACCGCAGTCTATGGATATCATAACCGGGCTGTCGGTATGTTGCACAGGGTGTTCCAAAAATGAGTGATACATTTAAAAAATCAATAAAAACTAAACGGGCAGCGATAGAAATATACCGTTTGTTGCATTTTGCTTGGGACAACAGTAGATTTTCAGACAGATGAACTTTCAAAATTAGTTACAACGTTCCTCAACAGATGGCGCTGCAAGTACTTAGAAGAGGCTGCAGGTGTGTCTATCTGAAAATTTCCGGTCTTTCCAAGCATATCGAAAATAAACGGTGCATTTATGTCGTTGCCAGTTTAGTTTTTATTGATCTTTCAAATTTACCCGTCATTTTGGCGATCTTACAGTCTGCATTTTCTTTTATACCTTTCAAATACCTGCAGTGCCATCTGTTGAGGAACACTGTAACTAATTTTGAAAGTTTGCCTGTCTTAAAAGTTACTGTTGTCCCAAAGCATAATGCAACAAACGGTATATATCTATCGCTACCCGTTTACTTTTTATTGATTTTTCAAATGTATCAGTTATTTTTGAAACACCGTGTATGTCGCATTTTTCTTTGAAAGTTCCTGATTTATACCAGAAACGTGAGTCGTTTTCATTGGGAATGTAATTCCCCAGAATCATTAATTTGAGTGAGGTTACTGACCCTTAGCGGGAAACGTTCCTTTTTTTTTTTTTTTTTGAGCAATCACGATTGCTTATTGTTCTCACTTGACTGTCCTTGGTGTTACGCTGATTTTATTTTTCCCCCGCCTCCCTCTGCCAGCACCACCGTCGACCGGCCTCACGATGCTGCTCCTCTAGCGAAAACCGTCTTCAGGTTGCGTCACTTGCCCACACGCATACATACACATACCTACACACACATACCTACACACATACGCACACAAATACACGCACACACACATACACGCACACGAACAAACACATACACAAACACACCTACTCATACAACTACCCACACATAAACATACCCCCACACGCAAACACACAACTACCCGCACATACACACAACTACCTACACACACATACACGCACACACACATACATGCATATTAACAAACACATACACACAACTACCCACACACACATGCCTACACACGCATACACATACCCCCGCGCACACAAACAAGCATACCCCCCTTACACACAAACACGCACGCCTACATACACACACACTCGTGATTGCGAAAAACATAATTTGAATTCAAGATGTCAAAGTTCAAATTATTATTATTATTTTTTTTAATACTGTTCCTCTTATTTTGAACTCACCCGTTGCTCTCTGTTCTCTTTTCAGGAGAAAGCCACACAGATCATAATTATCCCGCAAAGCCGAAAGCTTTCACCTCAGACAAGGTCAAACAGAACCATCCGCACAAGAGCCACCACCACAACGGCACCGACGACTCTGACGAGCACACGGACGACGAGAACCCCCATGACGAGCAAGTGGAAGGCGACGACCATCATCAGCATCACCATGCAAGCGAGGACGAGCACGACCATCATCGGCACGGCGAGGAAGAGCTTCGCCATGGCAACATCATCTCTTGCGGTGACAAAGCCGATTCGTCGTCGGGGGACGGACATGCAGACGAAGACGGTACGGCGCCATCTGCCGATTTTCATCAGCACTTCTCGCCAGACACACCAGCTATATCAGGAAAACGTGAGTTTTTAATATTTTCCCAGCCCTAATGGGGTCGTTTCCAAAATTTAAAAAGTATTTTTTTCTGAAAGAGCATCCATGCTTAAAAACATAGGATCTAATCCTTTTTTAAGTAATGTGATTAAGTTTACTATTTTTAAAAATTATTTCAACCGGTGCGCTTTCATTGTTGACGCTTCTGCCGATGATATCACAAATGATGAAATGCCATTCACTGTTGCCATTCTCAGAACGTAATATTTAATTTGCATCTTTATTCACCCGTATTGGCAACGATAGGGTTGATAGTAAACGTAGAGCGCACTATTTAATTCGCTTCTTGAGTATCATAACGTGAAAACGCGGCAGACAGATGTGCCAAAAGTGCATCATTTTTGACGTCATAAAGACCACGATTTGTTTTCAAAATCGGATATTTTAAAAAATGAATTGAAAAATAACTGTTGGGAAAATGTTAAAGTATTTTCTGGGTCCATGTTATTATTATTATTATTTTATTTATTCATTTTTTTTTTTGCTTTTTCTATCAATTTCGGTGACAAAAAGGAAATAATGCAAATCAAGGGATGTGTTCTGTGTTATATCGAAACCAAGCTTCATAAAAACAAAGTAAAAACTTATTACAGTTATCAACCATTAACAGAATGTATTAAACAAAAATGAAATTCCATCTCTTTTAAAAGATAACATTCGTGTTATATCAAAACCATGAAGTATTGACTTCAGGCTTCGTACCGTGTAATATCGGAAACCGTGTTATAATAATAGCAAATTTGGTACTGTGTAATATCAAAACGAAACCGTGCTGTAGAAGTGTAATGTTAAGCGTAATTCAGACGTCATCCGTAAGGCCCGTCAACGCCGACTTTTTCTCCCTAAAACCAGTTTTTGGTTGGCGTTGCCATGACAGCTAGCCGTATTGAACGGAACCCGTCAACGTGACGAGAAGCTTGATATTTGACATCCGTGAGTCGCATTTCATTGGTCTACACAAGATGAGCAGTGTCTCACTATTGGGTGAGAGCACTGTCATGTGTTTTTCGTGCGTTCGCAACATATGAATGCTTCTCCCTTTTCGGAAAACGTACGTCTGTCTGCTTTAGGGCTGTTGACTTATCGGCCGTCCGTCCCGTCCATCCCGTTTTTTGACGTGACGAACTGCCGAGGAAATCAGACTAGCATTCACATACGGTCGCCGCACATCAATCACGTGGCTGAAATCACCCGCCAGGGAGAAGAGCGCGCTGATGGGCGGAAACCAATGAAATGCCGTCCTACTTTTGACGGCCGTCAGATATCAAGGTTCTTCTGATCGAAACCGGTCCCGTCCAAAATGGCTTGCTGTCATGGCAACCAGCAAAAAAAATCTGTTTCGGGAGGGAAAAAACGTGATGGACGGAACGGACGGCCGATATGTGAACAGCCCCTTAGGGCTGTTGACTAATCGGCCGTCCGTCCCGTCCATCCTTTTTTTTTGCCGTGACGAACTGCTGACGAAAACAGGGTAGCATTCACATACGATCGCCGTATATCAATCATGTGGTTGAACTCACACACCAAAGAGAAGAGCGCGCTGCTTGGCGGAAACCGATGTAATGCCGTCCTACTTTTGACGGCCGTCAGATATCAAGGTTCTTCTGATCGAAACCGGTCCCGTCCAAGATGTCTTGCTGTCATGGCAACCAGCAAAGAAAACCTGTTTCGGGAGGATAGAAACGTGATGGACGGAACGGACGGCCGATATGTGAACAGCCCCTTAGGGCTGTTGACTAATCGGCCGTCCGTCCCGTCCATCCTTTTTTTTTTGCCGTGACGAACTGCCGACGAAAACAGGGCAGCATTCACATACGATCGCCGTATATCAATCATGTGGCTGAACTCACACACCAAAGAGAAGAGCGCGCTGCTTGGCGGAAACCGATGAAATGCCGTCCTACTTTTGACGGCCGTCAGATATCAAGGCTTTTCTGGTCGAAACCGATCGCGTCCGAGATGGCTTGCTGTCATTTCAACCAGCAAAGAAAACCTGTTTCGGGAGGAAAAAAACGTGATGGACAGAACGGACGGCCGATATGTGAACAGCCCCTTAGGGCTGTTGACTAATCGGCCATACGTCCTGTCCACCTTTTTTTTTTTTTGCCGTGACGAACTGCCGACGAAAACAGGGTAGCATTTACACACAATCGCCGTATATCAATCATGTGGCTGAACTCACACACCAAAGAGAAGAGCGCGCTGCTTGGCGGGAACCAATGAAATGCCGTCGTATTTTTGATGGCTGTCAAATATCAAGGCTCTTCTGATCGAAACCGGTCCCGTCCGAGACGGCTTGCTGTCATGGCAACCAGCAAAGAAAACCTGTTTCAGGTGGGAAAACTCGGGATGGACGAAACAGACGGCCGTAGTGTGAACAGGCCCTTAAGTGCCTGTTCACATATCGGCCGTCTGTTCCGTCCATCATGTTTGTTTCCTCCCACAAGTTTGTTCCCTCCGTATCTGTATCCGCAGATCTTGACACTAATGATCCGTATCCGCGGATCTACTTTTTTAACGATCCGGCACATCACTAATGGCAACCAGCAAAGAAATCCTGTTTCGGGAGGAAAGCAATGTGATGGACGGCTGATATGTGAACAGGCCCTTACGTGGCTAACGTAATGTGCGGACGATGTCTGAATTACGCTTTATACGAGGGACTTCTGTACTTAATTTCTAAAACTTTTAACTATCGATTCTTCTGAACGTGATGGTTTTGGTTTTTTTTTCCCAACAGAGTGGTTGTACGCCTCGCTGGCAGTGGTGGCCATCAGCCTGTGTGGTCTGATCAGCGTGGCCGTCATCCCCATCATGCAGAAATGGTTCTACCAAACCCTCCTGCAGTTCCTGGTCGGGCTGGCAGTGGGGAGCCTCTCGGGAGATGGTCTCCTGCACCTCATGCCGCACGTAAGTCACGTTTTTCTACTATTCAAAGTTTGAAACAAAAGCAAAAGTGAGTCAAAAAATACGAAGTTTAACTTTTTATATGGGCCCCAGGTCCCCTAACTTATATTCAAGGAAATAATTTTAACACGTGCTACCCTATACCTACTTATTCAATATTTTATTTTTATATATATATATATATATATATATATATATATATATATATATATATATATATATATATATATATATATATATATATATATATATATATATATATATATATATTTATTTATTTGAGCAATCACGATTGCTTATTGCTTTCATTTGACTGTTTTTGATGTCCTATCATTTTATTTTCGCACCGCCACCCTCTGCAGCATCACCGTCGACCGGGTCCTCACGATGCTGCTCCTATAGCGAAAGCCGTCTCCAGGTTGCATCCATGTCCTACACACACGCGCATACATACACAACTACACACACACGCACGCACACACACACATACACACACAAACACATACACACACATACACCTACACACACATACACAAACACACAATTACCCACACATTCATACCTGCACACAGACTCAAACACATATGCCTTCACACACATACACATACCCCCCCCCACACACACATTCATACACACAACTACACACACTTATGCCAGCACACAGACACAAACACACACGCCTGCATACACACACTCGTGATTGCGAAAAACATAATTTGAATTCAAGATGTCAGAATTCAATTTTTTTTTTATTATTATTTTTTTTTTCGGATTTTAGTAGTTAAATTTTTGTAGTAACTTTTTTGGTAGAGATTGGGGAATGTACGAAACTTTAAGTAAATTCACTCTTCATAATTTGTTTTTTCCTTTGCAGTATATTTTCTTGCTGCTACCAGTTAGCTTACATCTGCGAAAAATCCCCATTTCACTTTAAATTTAGTATTCATGTTATTTAAAAGCATAGTTTAATAATTCTGTTGTGAAGATATGTCGCTGGTGAACCATCTACTATATACCTCTAGCGGAACTCCTGTGTTTTTTTCTCCGAAGATTCGCAAGTATGTAAGTGATATTGAAATAATGTTTTCGCTTTTGAAAACAAGAATCTTTCCGTTAGAAACTGGTTAATGAATTAATTATTGGGTTTCAAAATTCTACAAGAATCAGTTAGTAGGGGTAAAAATAGTAAGGGGGTGTGTGAAGGGAATATAGCTGGCCCAACTATGGAGTCATAAGATTTTTCATACTATGCGACAAAAATATAAAGTCTTCATCATTCGGTGCTACTCCTCACGCAAGCGAGGTGGTTTATCTCTTGGGAAAGCCCTTTTATGATTTACGTCACGATTACTAATGTCTTAGGTCTTTTGGGGAAACAATGTTCAACTGGCTACGATGGAGTCTCTTCATCAGTGCAAAAAGCTCACCAACACAATCGAAAGTCGCGAGAGAACTGACAACAACCATGTGGACAGCGGTAATTATACCAAAATGGGCCAACCAATAGGAATTCAAGACACAAGACAACAAACGACCGATCAGCAAACGACATGTCAACACCGGGCTCAGAGCAAGGGGGAGAGACGTATTTTCGCGAATTAGCGCCCCGGCGCATACAAGGAAAAAAGTAAAAAATTGCCGGTGTGGCGTATATAACGGGTGCGGTGGATACAGGGTCTTTTTTATTTTCAAGTTTAAAAAAAAGTTCTAAGTTTTAAAAAAAGTTGAAAATGCTGCTAATAGATGGCACCAAATTGTTTCCTCTCATTTTGCGAAAGCCTTCGACCTTGGGCGACAAGTAAAGCCAAGAGGAGGGAGAGGGAAGGTGCGGCAGCGACTGCAAGTGTTTCACTGAGGAGAGAAACGCTGATCCACATGCGCGAGCAAGCCTTATCGCGTCAGAGTGAAGGGGTCAGGCAATCCTTCGACCTTGGGCGACAAGTAAAGCAAAGAGGGTGGCGGGAGGAAGGTGAGTCAACGATTGCACGTGTTTCACTGAGGAGAGAATCGCTGATCCACGTGCGCAGGCAAGCCTTATCGCATCGGAGCGGAGGATCAGGAAATCCTTCGACCTTGGGCGACAAGTAAAGCAAAGAGAGAGAGAGGGAAGGTGAGTCAGCGACTGCACGTGTTTCACTGAGGAGAGAAACGCTGATTCACGTGCGCAGGCAAGCTTTATCGCGTAGGAGCGGAGGGGTCGGAAAATCCTTCGACCTTGGGCGACAAGTAAAGCAAAGAGAGGGAGAGGGAAGGTGAGTCGGAAACTGTGTTTCACTGAGGAGAGAAATGCTGATCCACGTGCGCAAGCAACCCTTATCGCGTCAGAACGAAGGGGTCGGGAACCCTTCGACCTTGGGCGACAAGTAAAGGAAAGAAGGGGGGGAGAAGGAAGGTGAATCAGCGATGTCATGTGTTTCACTGAGGAGAGAAACGCAGACCCACGTGCGCAAGCAATCCTTATCGCGTTAGAACGAAGGGGTCAGGCAATCCTTCGACCTTGGGCGACAAGTAAAGGAAAGAGAGGGAGAGGGAAGGTGAGTCAGCGATTGCACGTGTTTCATTGATTAGAGAAACGGAAACGGTGATTCACGTACGCGAGCAAACCTTATTGCGAAGGGGTCAGGGAGACGGGGCAGCAAAAGTACTAGTAAAGGAGGAGGATGGATGTCCAGTTTTGTAAAGGTAATTAACCACCCCCTCACAAAGCTCTAATTTTCTTATTCACTCACATCGTCACGTTGCATCTTTTACTGTCGTTCGTGGGTTCTTGGCTTACATTTTTTTTACGGAATTTTTTTCAGAGTTGCTTTTTAAATGGCTCCTAAGCGATTGAAAAGTTATACTGCAGCCTTGAAATTTAAGGTAATAAAAGCGGAAGCAATAGGGAAGTTGCAACCTATTAAATGTTCATATTTTGGCTATTGGAATTGTTATTTGACCCTCAAAACTAAAAAATTCACCATCGCCGAATTTTAAAACACCGTGGTTGATTTTTAATGAATTTTTAAAAATCCACGCGCAAAAGTGCGCGCTTCTGAAACGTCACTAGCCTACGTCACAGGACGCGAATGGGCAGCCTTCCGCCGAAGATCCCTTGTTTTCGCAAGGAACATTTTGAGCGCGCTGATATTTTTATTTTTTAGAAATTTAATAATCCTTTTGAACACACTATGGAGACCGGATTCGTTAAAGCACAATCTAAATAATCTTCCTCATGTAACATCAATGAGGATATTCGAATATTTTCGAGAGGATGAGAGGTTTAATGTTCCAGAAACGCGAGGAGTTAAATGCGAGGAGATAAGCCTTTCACGTTTCGTCTACGACACAGCCATCTTAACACAAGGCCTGCGCGCTCATTCAACATGGCCGCCCGTGAAGGCGGTTTGTTTACATCTCATAATAGCTCTACCGTGAATAAAAATTTAGATTTTTTATAATCCATTAAGAAAACAGTTAATTTTTACGTGAAATACTCCGATACATCTTTAAATTAAAAATTTATATCGTTCGAGTTTTAATATCGACACAAATAGTTCTTAAATAGTAAACTAAATTAAAATTCATGCATGACACATTAAATATTATATTCGCAATAAATATATAGATAATGAATAAAAATGAAAATTTTCATGGGTAAAAAGAAAATACACTTCAACTTCAAATCATAATGCAAAAGAAAGTACGAAATAAATTTTGCTTACTGTAAATTGTAAAATGATTAAGACAGACGGGGAAGATAAACGGGAAGTGCATATTTCTTATTCATAAACTAATAAATATTTTGCATTTTTCACACGAATGATTTACAGTAGTATTGATTTCCTTTGATAAAAATACAGACAAATGAAAAAAAAATAATAAGATGGAATAAAATAAACCAATATTTAGCCATATTTCTAACTGTTACAAACAAAAGAAACAGCATACATTTTTGAGAAAAAAATCACTCCAATACCCAAAAATAATTACAAAACATCTGAACAATTGAAACAAACTAAACAATTGGTATAAAAGGACAATACTAAAGCATATATTTCAGAGTAAAAAATATAATTAAGATTTATCATGAGTTATCTGTGAGTTTTTTTTTTTTTTTTTTTTGGAGAAGTTATTCTACAGTATGTTATAAATCGTTTGCATAATATATCTCAAAATCAAGAAAATGGTATGAAAGTTAAGCTTGTAATTGTCATGTACCACATTTCTAATGCATGGCTCGCTAATAGTTGTTAAAAGCTTTAATTCATTTTCATTTGCTATGAATTCCTCCAAAAAAAAAAAAAAAAAAAAAAAAAAAAATCCACAACATTTCAAAATACATTTATAAAAATAGAAGCTGAGTTTAAAAGAAAAAGTTGGTGTTTTTCAAAAGTCACTATTTCATGTATCTATTGAACTGCACTCTTCAGAGAATTCATATTAAAAAGCTCCTTGAAATTTTAGTTACAAAAAATAATCATTTACCAAAGTGAAGACAAAAAGTTTCGTCATTAAAATCGAAAGTAATAAACGTGTATTACATGAAAAAAACATAAATAAAAATGTGTGCCTTTCAATAATAGAGTATAGTACCTTACAGAAATAGAAACTGCTTTAAAAGTTAAAACAGTTGCTCTTTTTAATGAACCGCGATCTAATGTATTTATTAAACAGCACTCTTCAGCCAATTGATGTTAAAAAGTTCCTTTAAACAATAGTTACAAAAAAATAATCATAACACAAATTGAGGGCAAAAAAGCTTCGTCATTAAAATCGAAAGTGATAAAAATATGTAGCATGAAAAAACATACATAAAAATTCGCCCCTTACAAGTAAAAAATCCTTAAAATATTATTTTACAAGTACAGTAAAACTCCTCTAATACGGACACTATCAAGACAAAATTTTTTGAGGGGTGTCCGCATGACAGAGGTTTAATAATACCTTTTAATTTTACCTTAGAATCGAAGAATTAAATACTGTCCAGTGTCCACATAGGAGGGGTATCCGCTAGGAGGGATTTTACTGTATTTATTTTTATTATCAATTCTGCTTAAAAATAACCATTGGTAACCACACTTACCTTCTTAACATTTTTTAATCCAACAATAGTAGCTTCAAACATATTTGGAAATGTTAAACATTTGATACGTTAAATTTTCACCACCAAAGTATCCCAACGGCTTATAATGTAAACTTGACGAAACGTAACGATTTAGCACAGTCAAATACAAAGAACAAAAAAGAAAACATCATTTCAAGTCTCCATAAAGACAGTTGATAACGTATTCACACATTTGGAATAAATATTACTTTGCTATTTGATACTAAAGTTGTGAGATGAAATACAATATTGCATCCGCAACGAGCAGCTACTTGAAGTCCACAACACTGTTTGAACTAAAGGGATTTCCCCGCTCAAAGCCTGCTTGAGGTCACGTGACACCGATTGCGCAATACAGCGCGTAGGCCTGATATATAGAAGGCTGTGTCTACGAAGTCGAATGCGTGACCTTCGGCTTCTACTCTACCGGAAGGCGCATGTCGTCACTTCCTATGCCATCTGACGTCACAGGCGCTTGAACTTTAAAAATTAATTAAAAAAAAAACTACTTATCGTATCGCAAAAATTTTTTCACCTATGATGTTCATACATGTTACTCTATCATATAAAAATAAAATTGAAAAATCGAAAACTTCCCTATTGGAAATCGTCTTGCTGCTAGAGAGTTTGGCATTGACGAGAGATGCTTTTGCCGTTGGAAACCAGATGAATTAAACGTCGAAAGTGATGGCCAATCGAGGGGTGCTGAAGGCAAAAAGTGCAAATTGGGGATTTTTAAAAATATTTCATTATCGTTAATTAAAAATAATAACCAGATTTTTTTTTTTCATTTAATCCAGCTGTCTTTACTAGTGATTGTGTTTTTAAGTTGTTTAATGTTAGGTACGCCCTTATGGAGGGTGCGGCTCATGCATTAAATTTTTTTCTTCGAGAATATATTACCGTGCCGCGCTTATTCCCAAAAATACGGTAATCGGAAGCCAGGACACAAAACGAGTTTTGTGTTATGTTTCCCCTTTAAAAAAAAGGGAGAATTTTTACTTGTATAACGTACACAGCAGATTACAATTTGATCTAGATACTTCGTATTTGCTTGGCAGAAAGGCAGAGTACCTGTATGTTTTCTTATTCAGTTATTATAACAGATTGCGCCACTGATAGCACTTGTTCTTTAAATTGAATAACACTGCTACCATCTATCGGCAACTTACTTAACTTACTGGATAGGTTGATTGCCTGAAATAATGACACAAAGATACAATATGATTTTCAGTAGAAAAGTTTTGTCTCCATTTTAAAGAAAAAAAAGCGATAAATTTTCATAGTGTACTACATCAATTTCAATATATTAAGATCTAATTTTATTTTAACTACCAGTAAAATTCATAATGTAACCTAATTATATATTTTTCAAAGCTCTTTTCGTAATGTATAGCTTCTGTAGAAATTGAAGTAATTTCAAAAGTCTCTCTTGATCTGTTATTTGAGGGACCAGGTGTGAAGATTAAGTCCTCGAAACTGTTTTCCAACCACTTGGGGGGGCGGCCACTTTTATGATTGGATTGGTATTTTATACTAACTTCACCAAGTTCCGAAATTACTTCAAATGCAATTGAATTTAGTTCTTTGATGTCTAGAATTCATGCGTTCCGATAATATATTCCAAGTTAAGTTCTGTATCTTATATAATTAAAAACTGAAAGTATCTATATATGTACCTATGTCCGAGTTACTTCTATCGAACGCAAGAAAAATGAGAATCGAACCGGGTATCGATAGATTCGTAATTTTACTGTCTTTATGTTTGGCTAATTAACCTAATCCTCCGATAATAATTAGTGGAGATATCAATTAAAAACTCTTAATTATATGACACTTAGATTTCGACATAAACTCCGTATTTTTCGAAGGCTTTCCTCCATTCAAACTATTATTCAATGCTTCATCTCAACTTTCCGTAACAATGCTTTTAATAAAATCTGTAGCGCGAAGAAAATCATTGAAACGAAAGATCTGTTGCCATTTTTTTCTCGAATATGAACAAATAAAATTATGCCTTTTGTTTTAAAGGCTTCTCATTTAACGGGATATTTAAAATGTTTACTTTTTGGTTATTTTTCCACAATCTGCTGCAAAATTTTACTGTTTTTTATTCTTTTTCTTTGTTCAGGCCTGATTGTTGAATACGCGTCATTTGACATCACTTTTATTTTCGAGGTAGACCGAGCAAAGCCGGGCGACGCAGCTAGTATTAATACTATACTTTGTGTAACTCAACTGTATTTTCATTTAATTGCCAGCTTCAGCTATCCTAAGGGGCCATTCATTAACTACATAAGAATGATTTTGACACCGCACTCTCCCCCCCCCCCCACGTGCATAGGCACGTAAGATTTTGAAAATCCCTCTCCCTATTCTTATGTAAGATTCTATTTTGGTTTTCAAAACAATAAAACGTTTGAAAAGGATCAGTTACCCTAAAATTCCCAGTTTGACGTAAATCAAAGATTTCTATTTTTTAACATAGTCGCTCGGCTTTGCGCGGTCCACCTCAAAAATAAAAGTTATGTCAAATAACGCGAGTTCAACAATCACGCTTGAACAAAAAAAAAAAAAAAATCAGTTGTCCCATCACGAAAGTTACGCTTTACGTCGTTTGCTGCTGAACTAGAACTACCGCGCTGTAACCAAGAGCATTCGGAAACACAACTGTTCCACCAGGATCCCCAGAGAAGTTCCAGATACGTCATAACCACACCGGTCGAACCACGTGGTGAACCGGTGAATTGTTTTCGAACGCAGCCATGGTAGCCACCTTTGACGACTGGGACTTCATTCTTTGGCAGCCATTTTCAGTGAAATGGTCGACTGGCGACCACTTATCTACATAATAATGCAAAAAATTGAAAAATTTTCGCAGTTACTGTTTTTTACCTGCCCACGACAGTACAGGTTTCGAGGGGGGGCATGGGCGGATTTATGGGGGGTCAGAGGGGGCAATGCCCCCCCCCCCCAGTTTTAGGAGGACTTTATATAGTAACAACACATCTTCCAAAAATTAAAAAAAAAATCATTATTTTTTCGTTTTTGAATAGTTTAGAAGAGCATGGGTGGATTTAAAGGGGGGGGGGGGCAAAAGGGACAATGCTCCCCAGTTTTGGGAGGAGTTTATATAGTAACAACTTATCTTACAAAATCTTATATTAAAAAAAAAATCAAGATTTTTTCTTTTTTGAATAGGAAATTAAAGTTTATTTCTTCTTTTAAACTTAAAATAGCCGTTTTTTACAAAGTTTGAACAATACTGTACAAGTGTATAATCTACTACTCAATTTCAGAGGCTGGAAAGTGCAAATTATTGATAGAATCTAAAATATCTGAAAAGATTGGCGCAGTATAGCCTACAAGGGCTCTTGAACCAAAAACCTAATCTAACCAACCAAACCTTGAAAATAATTAGACAAATCTTTGAAACTCCTAAGCAAAAAGTGTGCTTCAATTTTATTTCTTATCAAGTGTATAAATTAAGAATTGTTCAAATGGGTAGTATGTTACTCTCTTGATACCTATTCTCTAAATCTGTGCACCATTTCTTTTAAAGTATTAACTTGCATCGCAAAGCACTTTTAAAGCGTAAAACTTAAAAAAAAAAATTATTTCCAATTAACCCTTATAAGACTTCAAAATGCAGAATTCTATATCCATTTTAGATAATATCCTCCAGGGGAGTAACTCCCAATCCTCTAAAACTGCAGATATTCTATATCCCACTTAAAAGGGAGCATTGCGTCACTCTCTTAATACCAGCCCCTTCTCTTTCAAGGTCAATTAAAAAAGGACAGCATGATTACACACAGTAATAAAAACGACACATAAAAAAGTAAAGAATGGCCTTACGCATCACAGAAAACAGACAAAAACATGGGAGGGGGGAAGGGCAATTAAAAATGTTGCTCCAAAAAAAAAAAAAAATCCTGCCCCCCCCCCAGGAACTCAGTCCTAAATCCGCCTATGGGGGGGGGGGCTCGAAACTCCCCTCGCTGCACTATACTGTATTAATTTATAACAATTCTCCAGTAAGTGCCGAGAAAGCTTCTAAAGTGGGAGGGGGAGGGGGGAGAAACCATGCCTTGGAAAACAGAAAATTACTGCTTATTTTTACCAAAACAAGTCACGTTGTGACATCTTATATTATTACGAACTGAGCGTATGTAACTATGTATGTATGTCCAAGTTTCTTCTCCCGAACGACAGTGAACTGACCATCGAACCAGGTATCGATGGATTCGGCATCTCCCCGTCTTCATGTTTGGCTATTTAACATAATCCTCCGATAATAATCAGCCGAGATATCAATTAAAAACTATTCATTATGACTCTCAGATTTCAAAATCAAATCCCTATTTTTCGAAGGCTTTCCTTCATTCAAATTATTTTTCAGTGCTTCATCTCAACTTTCCGTAGCAATGCTTTTATTAAAATTTGTAGCGTAAAGAAAATCATTATGAAAGATATGTTGCCATTAGTTTTCTCGAATTTGAACAAATAGAATTCTGGCTTTTGTTTTGAGGATTTTCCTGGAGGATATTTTCCTTTTTGGTTATTTTTCCGCAATTTGCCGCAAAATTTTACTGATACATTTATTTTATTTATTTATTTATTTATTCTTTGAGCAATCACGATTGCTTATTGCTTTCATTTGACTGTTTTTGGCGTCCTTCGATTTTATTTTCCCGCCAGCACCACCGTCGACCGGCTCCTCACGATGCTGCTCCTCCAGCGAAAACCGTCTCCAGGTTGCGTCCATATCCTACACACACACGCATACATACACAACTACACACGCACATATACACACAAACACATACAGACACATATATCTATACACACATGCACAAACACATACACACACGCATAAATACAGATACCTACACATACACAAACAAACACACACACACATACACACAACTACCCACACATTCATGCCTGCACACGGACACAAACACACATGCCTACGCACATATACACATCCCCTACACACAAACACATACCCCCCCCCACACACACACAAAACACACTCGCCTACACACACACACACACGTGATTGCGAAAAACATAATTTGAATTCAAGATGAAAAAAATTCACATTAATTTTTTATTATTATTTATTTATTTATTTTTTTTTGTTCAAGCCTGATTGTTGAACACGCTTCACTTGACAACTTTTATTTTCGAGGTGGAACGTGCAAAGCCGAGCGAAGCAGACTAGTTTAACACTAAATTCGGATGCATTTTTTTATTCGAAGCCGTGACAGTTGTACTTGCACCTAAATTATCTTTGCTAACACAGATGATTAAGTGCCGTTTCTAGTGTTTGTGATGTCGCCTCTTTTTAAGTTGAGATTTAGTAGGCTAGACACTAGACAGAAGCGATATGGGCTGTTTATCATTTATGATTACACTCTTATCTTATCTTCCAGAACGTGTTTGCGTTGTTTCGAAGTTTGGGACTTCAAGTTGCAAGTCGGTTATTGTGTGAAAAAGGTGTGTACTGGGATTTTGAAATTTAGTTTTTGTTTCTGAAATTCTTGCGCGAAGCTTTTTGCTTCAATTTGGCTGAAAATTTTGAATGGAATAATTTTTTTTTGGTTAAAAAATAAACAGGACTTGGGGTGGAAGCATATTTAATTAAACAGAGACAATGCATTTACAAATGGTTGTTTATTATTTAATGATTATTATAATTTTTTGGGTAAATTATAGAGACGTACCGAGTACTCGGTAATTACTCGGTACTCGGCATACTCGGCCAATTTGCCGAGTACTCGGTACTCGGCCAAATTCTGATCAGATACTCGGCCAATACCGAGTAGTTGCAAAAAATTGAATATTGTCCAAGACAGATACCAAAATTTATATTTAAAAAAAAAGAGCAAGCATTATATTCTGCAATAATTTACAATTAAAATTTATAAGTCAAATTTAAATTTTGAGAATAATGAAGTTTGTAATGCTTCAATGGTATAAATCTTTCTTTAATGTCCCCAAAGTTTATTAAACTTGTTTATTAAAAATTATGCAAAAAAAGGCAAGTATAGAAAATATGGAATTTTTATATTAAAAATGGATATTTGCTACAAACAAAAATTAGTTATAAAAAATATAAAAATACCTTTGCTTAAAAAATTAAAGGAAATAAAACAATGTTAAAAGCACAGTGTAGGAACACTGCAGATAAGTGTTTTGGAAGTTACAAGGAAAACCTTTTTCTATGCACAAAATGGGAGCTCGTGGATTTAAAGGCATCCGACAAAAGTTGGATTTTTTTGTTGAATGTCTTTACCCTCTCTAGATCACATGTTATGCACTGAAAAAGACATTCCTTGTAGGGGGGGGGGGCGGAAACATGTGTCTGCAGTGTTCTTGCACATTTTTTTTATCTGCTTTAAAAATATATTTATGTTTGGCGGACTAGAACTATAATTGATTGGTATACAGTGAAACCCCTCCTAACGGACACCCCTCTTATGGGGACAATTTTTAATTCCCCAGTTCCAATGCAAATAACATTATTAAACCCCTGTCCTGCGGACACCTCTCTATTGCGGACAAAAAAAAATTGTCCTGTTAGTGTCCGCATTAGAGGGATTTTACTGTAATTTGTTTTAATTCCAACTTGATTAATCATACCTTTTATTTATTTATTTTTAATTTTAAAAATCATTTTTTGGTAAAATTTTTGACAAACAAAATTGTTTATATAATGCGTAATTAAATTTCACCAGGAATTTAGTTTTAAAAACTATTATATGGACAAGGAGGTCTATACTACTATTCCAATAAGTTCAAAATTCATCACATGTGTGTCGGTGGTTCTTGTTAAAACGTAATTGGTACTTGGTAACTCGGCCGAGTCGTGAAAGGGCGAGTACTCGGTAACTCGGTACTCGGCTACTCGGCCAAAGTGCTACTCGGTACGTCTCTAGTAAATTATATTTTGTTTAAACCCCGTCAACTGATTCATTTGAGGACCCGAGAACTATTTACAGTAGCCATTTAGATCCTCAATTGTACTTTTTTTTCCCTTATCTATACTAATATTATAAAGAAAGAGGACGAATTTTGGTGTGTTTATATGTTCGAGGTAATCTCCGGAACCACTGCACCTATTTGAAAAATTCTTTCACTGTATGAAAGAAGCCTTCTCACTGAGTAACATAGGCTATAATTCGAAAAAAATCCGATAAATAGTTCTTTTTTTATTCCAATTTAGGCCCAAATTTCACGTAAATTGCTTATTATTGGCTAATAAAGGGGGGGAGAATTATTTGCACATATTAATATTGTATATCATTGAAAAGGGTAGAATTTTGCGCGTTCTAAGCAATTTGTTTCGATGCTCCAACTTCATTACGACGGGAGTAATTTGCATTTTTAGCTCGAACTTTTTTAGGCTTAGCTGAAATTAAGGCACTACTCTCTTTAGTAAATCTATCAATAAAAAGTGAAGGAATCGTCCCACAGTTTTCTTTTTGACACCATTGAAAAAAACAACATTTTTTACTTCAGAAATATCTCGATCTATGGTCGGAAAAATTAGCTTCTATCCTCAAAGGAAAAAAAGTTACAAGAGTTATAAAATCAATTTCGAAATATGTCATTTTGATTCAGGTTGTCAACTATTTTATTTTCACGTTTCCACGGTTACGCTTTTTGAATCCATTGTTTACTTCTTCAGTTTGCCATTTAATATCTTAAACTTATTTTATTTCATGTTTCCATGGTTACGCTTTCAAAATCCATCTTTCGCATTTTAATTTCTTAAAAGTATTTTAATATCTGTCGTCAATGTTTGGAAGGGTAATTTTGCATGGTGTTTTTTTTTTCTTTTATTTGAGCCTGATTGTTGAATATATGTCACTTGACACAATTTTTATTCTCAAGGTAGACCAGGCAAAGCCGGGAAACGCAGCTCTTAATATATAAAGATTTGAAAGCTACTGTTAATGTGATTATATACCTTTTTGTTTGTTTGGCGAAACATTTATTATTGCTAAAGAAAAAACATCCGCTTCACTCGTAAAAGGGCCGGGTTCCGGTAGCGTGGTCGCTTGGCGCTGAGCAGTTCAGTCTAGGATTATTGTTGTAAGGCAACCGTTAATGTAATTCATTGTTTTGGCGATTTGTTTTGAGATAAAAGAAACTTTTGATTTGTTTTTATCCCAGCGAAATGTACGACATTTTTTTTTCTGACGATGATTTTTGAGTGGTCCACACCATGTTTTTTTTTTTTTTTCGTTAGACAGATGAATTATAATAGCGTAGTTGCTGGGCAAGTTTGGCGAAAAACAATTGTGGAATTATTTTTACATTTGAAAGATAATATTTGATGTATTTTTTTGTTTATTTGGCGAAATATTTTACATTGCAGTAAAAACCGCTTCACTCGCTGATAGAGTTTTAAAGCAAATGTAAATCTAATTTAATAATTTGACGAAAAGTTTTAAATTCCAAAGAAACTTATATATATATATATATATATATATATATATATATATATATATATATATATATATATATATATATATATATATATATATATATATATTTATATTTTTTTTTTTTTTTTTTTGAAAAGGTGAGTACGCATTGTATGCGAAGAAAAATGCCACGGAAGTATAAAGTTCATGCTTGTGGCACCTGGGGCGGAGCCCCGCATCCACTTGTGTGCTATATTTTGTTCAAATTTCCCCGAAGGGAGGCATAGCTGTGATTGACCGAAGTGAAAGCCGATCGAGAGATCCTGGCGGCTCCAAGGGAGAACAATTAAGGGGGACACAGATGCATGGGAAAGAGGGGTGAAAAAAGGTACTTGAAAATGCGAAAGGAAAAACAGACAAATTAGTCCAAGTTGCTTAAAACTTGAACTATGGAAGATAATTTCTCTAACAAGTTGCCTTGGCTTTTTAGAATAGGGAGGATTGACTTGAGAGTGGAGATGAGTTTATTGATGTTGAAAACTTTATTGATTTCCTGTATAATTGAGAATAAATCGATGAAATTTTGTTCAGGGTAGTTATTGAAATGGGGATCATTTTCAGTGGCGGGAATGCCTTGAGTGGTATTAGAGTAAGAGCGGCGTGGGTCAACGCGGGCAGTATCCCGGTTGAAGAAGCGCCGGTTGCCTAAATTGATCTTGGGCTTTGGGAAGGCCTTACAGCCCCTATAAGAGGCTGCATGATTCTCCCCGCAGTTTGCGCAACAAGATTTTTCCTGATTTTGCCTGTTAGGGCAATCTGCTTTGTTGTGTGCTTCACCGCACACCACACATCTGACATGCCTGAAGCAATTCTCTGCCAGGTGGTTAAACCCCTGGCATGCATAACATTGCAGAATAGAT
Source organism: Uloborus diversus (assembly GCF_026930045.1). Lineage (NCBI taxonomy): Eukaryota > Metazoa > Arthropoda > Arachnida > Araneae > Uloboridae > Uloborus > Uloborus diversus. The sequence goes on along the minus strand of NW_026557876.1, from coordinate 7,149,241 downwards.
TTACGATTACGATATTTTTCGACAGAAATTTTTGTGTTCAGAATACTTTCTAGGTCCGAAAAAGCGGCCGAATCTTTGGAATGGGGGAGTTGGACCTGGAAAAGAGGGAGTGGAGTTTTTTCCTTTCTTTTAAGCTGTGCTACCTTATTAATTTTAAACCCTTGCGCGGTAAGTTCTTCGAGCAGGTCAGAAGTGGAGGTTGTTGAGGGCAGTCCTCTAATTACAAATTTTAAGACCTTTTGGCCATAGGGTCTACCAATGTAGAATTGAAAGTTAACAGATTTTAAATACATGATAACTTTATTACGTGCAGTAGGATCATCCACGAAAATGGCACTTTCATTATTGCTCCTATTCCTGATTTGGAAATTCTTGCAGTTTTGGGTGAGATGCTTTACAAAATCAGCATAATTTTGTGGTGTTGAAGAAAAATGAGCATTTCACATCAGAGGGGGAGAGGGCGTCAATTTTTTTTATTCAACGGACCTCCATTAAATTTTTAGCACGGGCATCGCTGTGCGGGTACTGCTAGTAAAAGATAGGTTGCAGTATCTTGATGGCATCTCTTTTCACCAGTTTTTGGTTTGGTTGGTTTTATTGGGTTTCTTGCTACAAGAGCCTTAATAGACTATTCTGCGCCAGCACAAGTTTTTGTACTGAACATAATGAAATAAAATCGGGAAAATGATTGTTACAAAAATTGCATTTGTGAATAAAATTAGAAAACAGTTAAGCATTTATTTGTTAATTGAGTTGTTTAATAATATTCGCGCATAAATAGAAGTGTTTCCGGTTAAGGGGCTCCTCCGTAAATTTTGTTACAACCGCATTTTTAGACGCTCTTTGTTAGTATTAGAAGAAAGGGAGCTTTGAGGGCCCTTCTTCGGAACATTTTCGAAATTGAAGGCTTAAAAATACTATTGTAGGTCTTTGGTGGCTTGAATGGAAGGGATGGGATTTATCTCTCCTTCCCAGTCGCTTTTTGTTTCAAAAACACAATTTTAGAGGTAGTTGTAAGCCATCTTTGATAAAGTAGCAGGAGATATGGCATCAAGAACTTTTCCCCAGAAATATTTCCTCATTGAAGTTCCAATTTTAAAAGAATTTCGATGATGTTGGAAGATAAGGAAAGAAGAACTTGGGGTACTTCTCCGGAAATTTTTCGACATTGAAGTACTAGAAACGCAATTGTAGGCTATCTTTCATAACGTTCCGCCGAAAAATGTTCGAAATTAAGATCTTAAAAACGCTATTGTTAGCCATTTATAGCAGTGTTAAAGAAGGGATGATATTCAGAAACTATCCCTCGACTTTTCGATGTTGAAGCTTCAGAATAGCAATGTTAGAGGATCTTCAATGTTATGAAGGGAAGGCTCAGTAAGGGTTCTTCCCCGGAAATCCTGAAAACGCACCTGTAAGCCCGTTTTTAAAGATATTAAGCGAAGGCCAGTGGCGTCGCTATGATGAAGGGAGGGGGGGGGGGGGGGTCCGTCCCGGGTGTCAAGGTCTGTGGGGTGATACCCAAAGTGGAATTGTAAATTTTTGAAAAATATGAAGTTAAATTGCATTTTTAGGACTACAAATTTGAAAATTCCACTTTTATTTGTTTTTTGTACATTAGCCCACCTCAATTATTTTTTAATTTATTTTTTTTTCTTTTGCGTTTGTAGGGGGGGGGGGGTCGCCCATGCTTGGTACGCCACTAGCTAATGCATCGGGTTTTTTGCTCTCCCCCGAAAATGAATAAATCAATATTAAAGAAAACGTAATTTTAGATCTTTTTTTTTCTTTTGGGATGTTAGGACAAGGTGGGAGTTTTTAGTTTCCCCTGGGTTTTTTGAACGTGAAGCTTTGAAAACGTGATTGTAGGATATCCTTTTCGGTCTTTGAAAAAATTTGGGAAATTTTTTGAATTAAAGTCGTAAAAACACACAGTTGTGGACAATTTTCTGTGATGTTGGTGAAGGAGAGGATTGGTGGTTTTCTCCCGAAAATTTTCAAACCATTTTTTTGCAGGGGGAGGGGAGGGCATTGCCCTCTCCCCCGCCTATGGAACCACTACTGCCCGCAGTAAGATCAGAGATATACACCGTTTCCAATTTTTAATTTTTCGATATTAATTTAATTATTTTATTCATTTTTGACTTTTTTTTTTTGTTTTTCGCGATATTTTAAAGATGCATTAAGCCTTTTTTCATGCCTTTTCTTTTCTTTCTGATTTTACTGGGAAAGTAGGCGAAAAAGTGTTATTTTCGAGTTTTGAATAAGAAAGTGAAACTTCGCCAACTTGCAGTAATCATTCCTTTGGCGATTTCTTTTCAGGCAATATTGGATGACGGGAATAGCCATGACCACAACGATGGAGAGGACCACCGCAACCAACGAGACAACCTCTCCATGGAAACGACCGCCATCTGGCGCTGTTTGGCAGCTTTGGGCGGCATCTTCCTCTTCTTCATTGCGGAACGGCTGCTTGGCGCGCTCACTACGTACAGGAGACAGAAGAACGATGCCAAGGTAAAGATAAAAATAAATAAAATCGGGAAACATTGAATACTGCGTTCATGGGAAAGATGGACTAGATGTTAACAAATACATGCGCCATTTGGCGACGTCAATCAAATGTTTGGCTAACTCAGGAACGATTAGGCGCCGAGCAGACGGCGATTGCGAATAATATTGGTGAACTTTTTTTTTTATTTCAGAAAAAATCCATATGGGCAACCTTCTGGAAACCTTTTTGTTTATTTTTGGTCTATCTCTTTATTGAATAGAGTCTAGCAGATATACTATTGCCTATTTCTTCTCGATGGCAGAAGCATAGAATCTTGATGTCAAATTTCAGAATTGCGGCTATGAGAGGGATGTAAGTGCCAAAATTGAAAAATTGGAACTAACCAGTACAAATGGTAGAACCTCTTCTTTGTTTTGGGGCAAGACATAGTTCTAGTAAACCTGGTAGGTGCTGTTAACAAGATTTAGAAAAAGTTTTCAATAAAAGCCTACCTAGAATATGAACTTTAAGCGCTTTTTGCTCAAAACTCAATCGTCTACTTACATTCCATTGCTTTTCATTGCTTATATTGTCGCCAAGAACCAGCTTTGTGATTTTTTGAAAAAATATTTTAATCAAAAAAATCAAATTTTTAAAATTAGATGTTTTTTGTATTTAAATCTTATTATTATTATTATTATTGTTGTTATTATTATTATTCAATATTAAAAAATTTGCAGACATCAATTACTTTACATTTATAAACGTAAAATACTTCATACAATAGATGAATCCATTCAGCTTACTAATATCTGTTCTCTCACTATTCAGTAATATTTTAAGATTTATAAATACGTTATAACGCTTTAATAAGATGTGATTTTGTTTTATGCTTTGCTGAAAGATGAAGCTTCCATCATCATGTACGTTTTTAGTCTAAAATAACGTGTTAAACAATCCGAATTGTATTTAGTCGTGGTGTATAAGAAAAACTGCAAACTTTTATTTTGTTCTAAACTAATTTTGGAGTAAAATCAATATTGCAAGAGTGAAAATCTGTTACACATACAGCAAAAGGGATCTATGTAATTTTTCCTGTTGAAGTTAAGATGTATAATTCAGTGTAGTTAAATATAGAGTAATACATTCTAAAAATGCAAAATTTATTCATAAAAGTAAAATCAATTGATTTTAATTAATGATTTTGTTAAAAAAAAATCACTTGATACAAATCAATTGATTTAAATTAGTAATTTTTTTTTTAAAATATCACATGATTTAAATCAAGCTGATTTAATTCAACGAACCCTACCAAGAACTAAACTAAAGGTGGTAAAAACATTGACTATATAAAATACTGGTGAGTAATTGCATTTGTTATTTGCTTTTGTCGACATTCCAGAAAATTTTCTGTTCTGTTTCAAAGACGAAACTCCAGAGCTGTGCCGTTTTGTGAGTCAACGCTCTGTGCTTGTGTAGCTCGTTGGTTGTACTAAAATTTAATTGAAAAAATCCCTTGTTTTTTTCCATTTATGCATGCATGCATTTATTTTCAGTTGTCCAGGCATCCGAAGAACATGGTGTCGGTCAGACAGAGAGAAGAAGACGCCAACAATGGGAACGTTGGCGAAAAACTAGCGCAACCGAAGAAAAATTCATATGACCACATTAGAGACAAAGACGAGAAGGAAACGATACAAAGTAAGTTCAACGATTGATGTCAAAAACGTTTTATTATGGCTGTCACAAAACTTTTACAATGTTTAGGAAAAGAAGTGAGCTACTTGGGTTGTGTGTGTTGGCAAAACTGTTTTATAATAGTTGTCACAAAACTTTTACAATGTTTAGGAAAAGAAGTGTGCTACTTGGGTTGTTGGCAAAAACGTTTTCTAATGGTTGTCACAAAATTTTTACAACGCTTACGAAAAGAAGTGTGCTACTTGGGTTGTGTTGCGTTGGCTATACTGTTACAACGTAAATTCACTTGGGATTATCTATCACCAAAAAAAGTTCACGAACTAATTTACGTATAAATTATTGGCAATGTACATCCTCTCGCATTTCGTCCAATTCCTGAGCTAGGAATTCTATTACAATGCAGTTTCTATTTTGGTTTCTGAATTTAAAACCCTTTCAGGGGCGCATCATTAATTTTTGAGAAATCTGAAGAAAAAACACTATAAGTAGGTTTATTTGATCGTCTAGACATAGATTCTTCAGTTTAAAAAAAAAAAAAAATTTTAATTTTTTTTGCAGGGATTGGTGCCCCCATTTGTTTTACACCTGGGGCAGGACAAAAACATGTTTATGCACGTAAAAATGAATTTGAATCTTTTAGGACAATATGATTGAGTACCTCGGGTAAAATGAGGAAAAATGGTTCACTCTTTTTGAGATAATTAAAAAATTTTAAATCTGAAAAAAAAAAAAAAAAAATCCAATTTTAGGGTTTAACAAGAATTTTAGGATTTGAACAAGAAATTGAGTCCTCGGAAAAATATTTTTTTGTTATTTTGCCATCTAATGTTGTTCATTGAATTTAAAAGAAGAGGACTCAAGCGATTTTGATTCAAAAAATTCGGAAAAAAGAGAATTTTTTTTTTATAAATTAGTGTTTTTACAGCGCAACCACCGCCCCTGAAAGGTTTAATCTTTGGCATGTGACATTGCCAATGTGTTTTTTCATTCTTTTTACTACATTTCCTTAACATTGCTTTCCGTGTCAACAAAATCCGTCTTTGCCACTTCAGTTCTCCAACCATCGCGCATAAATCCTTGACAATGAAATCCTCACAGGCTAAGATCGAAATTAATTTGTGTTGTGGTTCCAAAAAGTAACGCCCATTGCAATGCCTGATGATCAACATCGAACTTAACAACTCGAGTTTGTGTTAATGACACGCAATATAAACCCAGAGCTCATGCTGTCGATTGCCTAGTCATTGCCTTGGCCCATTATTAAAAAAATACACTGCACATCGATGTTTCAGAGGGCCCGGATTTGTTTCACTGCCTCATAAGGTAGTCAAGAACTGGAAAATGGCCTCTGCCTCTGTTGGTGTGAAAGCCCTAACAACAATCGATTAGGCAGTTAACAGTGACTGCAATGGCACATTTGGTTGGCGCTGCTACTGGTGTAGAGACAGAACTACTTAACGTCCTCGATCGTAGCTTAAGTAGCGACATGGCCGCCATCTTGCCCTCCATCGTAGCTTAAGTAGCAACACGGCCGCCATCTTGCCCTCGATCGTAGCTCAAGTAGCAACATGGCCGCCATCTTGCCCTCCATCGTAGCTTAAGTAGCAACATGGCCGCCATCTTGCCCTTGATCGTAGCTCAAGTAGCAACATGGCCGCCATCTTGCCCTCGATCGTGGCTTAAGTAGCGACATGGCCACCATCTTGCCCTCGATTCTAGCTTAAGTAGCGACATGACCGCCATCCTACCCTCGATCGTAGCTTAACTTGCGACATAACCTCCACCTTGGGGTTAAAACGCCGCTTTGTTCCTATGTCTGTTTTGATTAAGTAGCGTGTTTTGCTTTTTTGATTGTGGTGTTTCTTTATTGTTGATTGACAAGTAGTTAGTAAGAATCCACAATCAAGAAGGTAAACACGCTGCTTCATCATTAGCAATCACAGGAAGAAAGTTGTGTTTAGCCCAAAGATGGCGGTCGTGTCGCTACTTAAACTACGATCGAGGAACTTATAATTACTGAGCGCGAACAGTTTTACACAACTTTTGCCATAGACATAAGCAGGGTTCGCCGATATATATCATGATATATATCACGATATATATGCGATATTTATTTTGAAATTATCATGAATTTTGATATTGTCGATATTTATTTCTTCCATCTACGGTATTTTCAATATAAAAATTATATTAATCATAGTGATATTGTTCATTTATCATTAAAAATAACCAAAAAGTTATGCACTATATTTTTATGGTGTATTAATGTATTATTACACCATAAAAATGTATTGTAATGTATCATATTAATGTATTATATTATTAATGTATTATCAATACAGCAAAATAATATAATATTCTTTTTTTATTTTATATTCATTATTATTATTAGTAATGTAACAATTTTAAATCATAATAGAAGTGACTAATTAAATTAATATTAAACATTGCTCAGGAAAAAAAGAAAATGTCTTATGACTGTGCACCGACACTTTCATATTCTTTATTTCTGAATCATATTACTATGTAAAAGTAGCTAACAGAAGAAAAATGAGTGAAACAGCTAATGCTAAATTATCTTTATCAAAACTGACAAAAATGTAAAATGAAACATTAGATATAAATAATGAGAAAAACCTTAATTTTAAGTCTGCATACAGAAGAAAAATTTAAGAAAATAAAGAGTGATTTGAGGATGTGCATTTACTATTTTGAAGTCTTTAGTTTGTACTTAAAATACACTGCCTTTGCAGTCCTCGGCTGGAATTGACTGCTGCCTTAGCCCTGGCTATAGGGCGGTAACTTACTGAATATACCAGCCTTGCCTTCAATCTTCGAGTTGAACCGAACCATTGCTTCGGTCACTCGTCTGGTCAGTGCTAATTCTGTGTTAGCTACCAGTTTGTTTGGCACTCTTGGCTTCCTTAAGAGGTTTTCCACCTCCAGCTCAATCATTTCCTAAGCCGGGCTGATGAGTGCTAATAAGCACAAAACTGCAGTCCTCGGCTGGATTTGACTGAGGTTGCTGCGTATTTTAAGCAGGGCCGGATTTAGGGGAGGGCAGGCGGGGCTACTACCCTGGGGCCTCCACCACAAAGGGGCCCCCACAATAAAGTTTTTACAAAATATCCTAATTTTCAAGGGTCAGCAAATTTTACGTTTTTTCTCCCCGTCATTTTTTTTTCTTTTTGTATTTCTACAAAGAATACTTGCACAAAAATAATATTATTATCGATCTATCAGAAAACCCTGATTGCAAGTATCCATTTACTATCAATTTTTTATTTGATCGAGCATTTCAGTGGCAACATATTTTTTTTATTCATTTAATTTGTAATTTGTACCTATGAGTTAAAGAGAAATAAAGTAAGTAAAAAAAAATCCGAAAAATGGTTTACTTTGCAGGTCATCCTTACAACTTGTCGCTTCTTGAGCGCAAAAATTTAAAAATTATTTGACGAAATGAGTTGAATAGAAATTTTTTAAATCGAAAATATCGGATATATATACATTTATGTATCAAAATATTCCTATATTTATCAAAGTATCGGATATTTTTGAAAATATGATGATCTTTTCGAACCCTGATTAGGATCCTCCACTCCTTTGTTGCCCCGGGGCCTAAACATTTCCAAATCCGGCCCTGATTTTAGGTATTTCTGCAATAGCTCTGGCTATAGGGCTGTAACTTACTCAATATCTTTAGTTTGTGCTGATTGAAAATATCCGATATATATCAAGATATTTTCAAACCCTGGACATAAATCAGGTTGTTACCCTTTTGTTTCTTCGCAGTGTTACAAACGGAGGGCGCTTCTTCAGAGATATGCAAAGGAGGGTCGACGCAATCTGTCCACGAGGTGGGTTTCCACGGAAGGTCGAGCTTCAGCCTCGAGCCTGAAGGTGGCGCCGTGTACCGGGGCCCCGAGTCCGACAGCTCGGTCATCGTGTCCGAGCACCATGGCCACGGTCACGGTCACAGTCACGAAGTGCCGCAGTCGGTGACCGCCGTGGCCTACATGGTCATCATGGGAGATGGCCTGCACAACTTCTGCGATGGATTGGCGATCGGTAAGTAGATTCGGTCACCGAGGGCAAACGGAAGAGCCAGTCATCATGAGCAATTTTAGTTTGATATAGATTATTCAAGACCTAAGCAATTTGCACGAATAAGACATTTTTACCCATATATCTGCCTTTTATTCTCGGAATTTTGAACTCTGACTTTTGTGTGGTACAGTAAAATCCCACTAATACAGGGGTGATTGTGATTTCATCAAAAAATACCTGAAAGCTTCAAAGCGAGAACGGGTGGGGGGGGGGGGGTGTATCTTTCGCCCCTATTACTTAAGTGCACCTTTGCCATAGCATTAAAAAGGTCTAAGTCAAAATATTGTGTGTACATTTGATTAAATTTTTAATGGGTTACAAAGTTACTTTTGAGCTGGTGTTATACAAATTATCTTGACATTTGTCCATCTTAAGGGATAGGTGTCCATCTTAAGGCTCTTGCAGGTATATTTGATGAGTATTATATAATTTTAAAAAAATGCTGCGATAGAAATAAAAGCATAACAAAAAAAAAAACCACAATTCCGGTATTTTCGGACATAAAAATACCGGAAATACGTCGGAAAATACCAGAAATTCGGTAAAATACCGGAACACAATCACCCCTGCTCTAATACGAACACTAACGAACAAAATTCTTTGTCCACAATAGAGAGATGTCCGCTGGACAGGGGTTTAATAATGTTATTTGCATTGGAACTGAGGAATTAAAAATTGTCCGCATAAGAGGGGTGTTCGTCTTTGAGAGGTGTCCGTTAGGAGGGGTTTTACTGTATATTTAAATGGCCGGAAGCATTACGTATCATACGTATAATGAATGCCAATTTTCTAAAAACTTCCTTGTATTTAAAAATAACGTCACAAATTTCGTAAATAGTAATTATTTTTACGCTTAATTTGTTGTAATCTGGGGGATATTTAGATAATTGGGAATCTGGCGAGGCCGTCTCATTTTTGGCGTAAATAATTTTATTTTGGTAACCCTGCTGATTTTTGAGGTAATCCTATCTGACTAGAGGTTTCCGTTCTCTTTGCTTAGATTTGCAGCGAAAAATACCTCTTGCGCAGGAGCTGAAGTCGAAAATTGACGGCAATTGTTGAAACTCATCTGATATTTTGGCAACACTGTTTTTACTATAGCTATGTTTTAATGAACCTGGCAACGGAAAATGTTTAGAATTCCTTTCTTTTGAATTGTCGTTATTATACGTCCTATGGTTCTAAGCTGATTATATATGATTATTATACCATACTTGCCAACTCTACTGTTTTTAACGGGAGACTCCCGTTTTTTGCATCCATCTCCCGATTTCCCGTTTTTTACAGTTTTCTCCCGTTTTTCAGTTTTTTTCAGTCTATCATCAAAAAGTTTCACTTTCTTCTCAATAGATGGCACCCTTTTCTAGTCTACCAGTGTCAGGGAAAAGGAATTTTTCCAATTAATAACTCATTTAGTAAAAATTAATTTCTTAGAAGCTTTCCACATTACATGTTCAACGACGCACGTGCTTTGCCGAAAATTGCAGCAGATTTCAATCCTTTTGCATCTTGAAATTATTTCAATTATTTTTAATGTTTGAAGTTATTTTAACATGTGTGTGTGTGTGTGCTACCCTATACTTACTTATTTTATATTGTATTTTCATTATATATATTGATTTCCTTTTTTTCTTTTCGGATTTTAGTAATTAAATATTTGTAGCTACTTTTCTGGTAGAGACTGGAGGATGTACGAAACTTTAACCAAATCCCCTCATTATTTAGATTTTCCTTTGCAGTATATTTTTCTTGCTGCTACCAATTTGCTTACATCTGCAAAAATCCCCATTTCACTTTAAATTTAATATTCATGTTATTTAAAAGCGTAATTTAATAATTCTGCAGCGAGGATATGTCAATGGTGTACCTATATGTCGACCTATGTACCTCTAGTAAAATCTGTTTTTTTTTTCCTTCGAAAGTTGGCAAGTATGGTATACGTTTAAGTTGCTCAATGTGTTTAAAAATTATATCCTGTGTATGTCATGTCGTGTACAATAAATCGTATACCCGGGATTTACGAAGTTTCACTTGAGTAACAACAGCAATGAAGAAAGATCGCCAGATTCCCAATTATCAAAATATCTCCGTAATCTGGGTAAATTTGGCGTTTGTTCCATTAATTTTGGCTCAAACTTACCTTAAAACTTGAAACGTTGCCTATATGTTGCCTTTGCCTGTCATGCACCATTTAACATTGGGTGAATAAGTTCATGGCGAGAAATTTCAAAGATGTCGGCATCATTTTTTGAGCAAAATTTTGCAAGAAATCGCCCACTGTCGCCAGACTTGGCGACATTTCGAACCTCACATGTAAATAGTATCTCTAACTCATAAATGGATGCCTCACTATCCAAATCAATTAATTCCATAAAACAAAAAGTCAAGAAAAGTTATGAAGAAGATAGTGTTATCCATAGTAGTGAATAGGTCCTCATATTACATTTTCTGCCAGCATAGTCAGAAATGTACTGAACCAAAAGTTAAATATAAATTCACATGTTATGCATTGATTGAGCACTATTAAAGCAGAAATGGGGATTTTTTTTAAAAAGTGGAGGTAATTGATTTGACAATTGTGGCATCCAAATGTAATTTAATGGACAACCCCTTATCTAGAGAGTGTAGTAGAATATTTTTTCATAGAAATTACAGTAAAACTTGTGAAGTTGACCATCCTTGTAAGTTGACCACTTTTTTCAGGCATGGAATTAGCCCTTAGCATAT